>NC_052944.1:29309259-29467688 GCF_013358895.1 Oreochromis aureus
GCCACACGGTTTCCTGAGTGTTTACTGAAGCCAGTTAATGTTTAACTCTGCATAAGCTGGATAGGGACATTCGGCTGAGGGCAGAAGAGTAAAGTGGGTGTCCACGCATCAAGTGCACTGCCAGGATCCTGAGACACTCCCACTCAAGCAACAACAACCATGTCCAACCACGGAACACCTCGCAGCTTTCACAGTTGGAAGTCAGGTCGGGAATGCAGATCAGCAGCTTCACGCCGGTCAAACAGCTCAGCAGCAAGCCTTTGCTGCAGCCGCGAACCCTGAGCTGAAGCAGGCGCTGCTCGAGCAAGAGCAGAATAAGCCAAGCGCGAAATAGACATGGAGGTCGAAAGGCCCGGATGGGCAGCGCTAAATGCTCTGAAGCAGGAGGAAGCTTAGAAGCAGCACTTTGCAGCCGCAAGGGTCCCTAGAGAGCTGCAGTTCTGGACCAGGCAGGAGTCTGTGAAGCCACCAGGCACGTTCCTGTGGCTGTCCAGTCGCACTCAAGGTATGATACCCACTTCCACAGCAACACTAAAATGGAAGATGAGTCAAAACACAGTGAGAAACAAAACTGTGACTTAGACAATACCCACACTACAGGGCGGACATGTCAGCAGTAGCGGCAGCGCGGGGTACCCCCAGTTCTCCACCCATTTGGCAGCCCAAACTTCCTCCCCATTATTGGTCTAACCATGTTGGAGTGGCCACAGCACAGCGACAAGCAGATGTATCCAGACCTGCTGCCCTCCTCTCACGTCGTGACCTACTGACATCAGGACCCCGGCGGTGTTTGATAACAAGCCAGAGACTTATCTAGCATGGAATCTATGTTTCTAGCGCCACTGAATTTAAACCTAAAGTGCAGTGAAGAACGATCTGCTCACTAAGTGGCTAAGTAGGAGTCTCTCAGCATGCTTTGAGAGTCAAGGGCTGTCATGGTAACAATCAGAATCAGGTCTTCAGCGTTTATGGCAAAGACTAGACAGGATTTATGGCTTCGATCAGAAGTTATTGAAGCTTCCCTGTTCTTGAAACGACTAGAGAGCTTTCCCAGAGTTACTCGAGACAATCACCTTCTTCCAGGAACACGCAGATCTCCTCCTGGAACTTGAAGCAGCAAAAACGAAGGATATCTGCCAGGCCTCAACTTTCTCGACCTCAGAGGCATAAACCCAATTGTGGAAAAACTCCCACACCCTGCAAGAGTCATGGATCAAACAGGGTCAAGTATAAGAAAGAACACAGAGTGCACTATCCGCCTTTTCTCCTACTTTGTGCAGTTCGTGAATAACAATGCTGAAATGAAAGCAGACCCCAACTTCATTCTACAAAGTACAGCACTGGACACATGAAGATAGAAAGGCCACTGGTGAGACAATCACATTTAGAAGCCCCCGCTAACAACAAACAAAACACAGGTTGTACGCCCAGCAACAAATCTAACACCCACTCTCTTGATCCCGACAAACAGTGTCCAGTACACATGAAGCCCCATTCACTTGCAAAATGTAGGGTTTAGGATGAAAACACTGGATGAGCGGAAAAGTCTACTCAAAGGGCTCTCGATCTGTTACAAGTGTCTCTCATCAACAGAACACAGGGCCAAAAAAGACTGTAAAGCTGACATTCGTTGTCTGGAGTGCAATAGCGGTACCCACATCTCCGCCATGCATGCCGGGCCACCCCTTGGACGAGTGGGAGCTCCTGATTCTACACCAGAGGCACACGGTGGGGAGCCAGACATCCCGAGCTCCACAGTGACCACATCTAACTGCACCGAGGTATGTGGACAGGACAACAAGGACAGTCTTGTTCTAAAATTTGCATGGTGAAAAGTATATCACAGCACAGCCCCTCAAATGAAAAAGGAAAATGTGCAATTTTAGACAACCAAAGTAATGTGTCACTGGCTCGTTCTCCTTTTTGACATGTTTAATGTACATGGTGAAGCCTTTCCATACACTATGAAAACATGTTCTGGCACAACGAACAGAACAGGCCGTGAAACTCACGGCTTTGTCATTGAGGGTGTTGACGGGAAAGTGTCTATACCACTACCAACACTGACAGAGTGTAATCAGATCCCTGATAACAGGAGTGAGATACCCACCCCAGAAGCTGCAGCTGCTCATCATCACCTAGCTCACATAGCTGCACAAATACCCCTCTTGATCCAGAGGCAGATATTCTCTCCTCTTGGGCCGTTGATGTAATTCAGGCGCATGAGGTTCGAAAGCCAGGCAAATGGGCCCAATGAAGCACCTCGCCCAAAAGCTTGATCTTGGATGGGTAATTGTTGGGATGTTTGTCTCTCGGGAGCTCACAGACCCTGATGAACTCCTACAAGACCAACATACTGGATAATAAGCGCCCAGTTTTCTCTCTCCTGTGGCAGCAGAATCTACACAAAGATGAAGATCACAGGAGAATACCCCCTTTGAGAGCACACAGGTCAAAGATGAACTGGGCAAACACATCTTTCAACAAACTACTGATGATGACAAATGGCACTCTCTGCAGAAGATAAGTCGTTTCTGGAACATTATGCACAAAGAGTTTGCTAAAGATGATGCAAATAACTGGGTCGCCTCCTGCCCTTTCTCATGACGCCGCCGACTGCAACAACAGAGAGCAGGCTCTCTCCGCCTCATGTCCTACCTACGGAAGACATTAAAGAGAAAGACGAAGATGAAAGATCATTATGTGGGTTTATGAAAAGGATCTTCGACAAAGGTCATGCAGAAAGGGCTCCTCCTGTCAAACCCCACCAAGAATGCTGGTATCTCCACACTTTGGTGTTTACCACCCCAAAAGCCAGCAAAAATCAGAATAGTCTTGATTCAAGCGCCCAGTTCTAAAATGTGTCCCTGAATCAAGTGCTGTGTAAGGGCCCGGATCTCAATAACAGCCTTGTGGGGTGTGCTTCTCAGATTCCGAGGTGACCCACATGCTGTGATGGCCGACGTGGAGCAGATGTTTCACAACTTCATGGTCAGAGAGGACCATCGTGATTATCTGCGCTTTCTGTGGTTCCGTGATCACGACCTGGATGGAGAAGTGGGACGAGTTTCACATGACAGTCCATGTTTTTTGGAAACTGCCCGTCCCCTCAGTTGCCATCTATGGACTCAAGAAAACTGCTGTGAAGGAGAGAAAGAATATGGCAGTGATGTAAGGGAATTTATTGAGCGCCATTTTATGTAGATGATGGGCTAAAGTCATTTCTCTCTGAGACCCAGGCGATTGACGCCCTTCACAGAACACAAAGGATGCTGGCCCAATCTAACATCCGCCTTCACAAGATCTCATCCAACAGCCCTGTAGTCGTCAGTGCCTTCCCAAGTGAAGATCTAGCCACAGGTCCGCAGGAACTCCAACGTGGACAACACGCCCCACTCATGCAACGCAGCCTTAGCTTAGGCTGGGACCTGTCGACAGACCAACTGTCATTTCAAGTTGAAATCAGTGACAGGCCTTTCACCAAACGTGGTGTATTGTCAGTCATCAACAGTTTGTATGACCCACTTGGCTTCGCTTGTGCCGAGTCAGCATCGAAGGCCGCTCCATTCTGAGAGAGAGATTTCTATGGACATTAGCGAATGGGATGCACCACTGCGAGGGAGAAACAGGACAAGTGGCAACAATGGAAGATTCCCTAAAGCACTTACAACAGCTCAAGATCTCCCGCATGTATACATCCATCTCACTATCTGAATCTCAGAGAAAAGAAATGCATGTTTTTTGTGATGCATCCACAAAAGCTGTTGGAGCCGTTGCTTACCTGAAACTCACAGCAGGCAATGGGCTCAGTCAAGTTGGGTTTCTGCTCGGAAGGCCAGGCTGGCTCCAAAACCAGACATCACAATTCCAAGACTGGAACTTTAAACGGCTGTGCTGGCTGTAAAGTGGCAGAAATGGTCCAGCAGGAGCTTGACACTACTATCGATGAGGTGAACTTCTACACCGACTCGAAGGTGGTCCTTGATATATTTTCAATGAAAAAGGCGCTTTTATGTGTATGTGCATAACCGTGTGGGCGCATTAGGCGTTCTACCCAGACCCACCAATGGCATTACGCACTCCACACAGCTAAACCCAGCTGACCATGCTACACGAGCACTGCCGCTGAGCATCTGTCTCACTCTACATGGCTTAGCGGACCTGCCTTCCTTACGAATTCAGGCCAGCGACAAATACAAAAGGAACCTTTGACCTTGTTTGCCCTGAAAAGCGACACCGAGCTGCGCCCAGATATCGTATCCTGTGCCACCTTTCTGTCAAAAAAGAGCTCGGACCACAAGGTTCGAGAGATTCTCAAATTGGACTCGTCTGCTGAAAACTATTGCCAGACTGCTGCATTGCCAAGTCCTTTAAAGGTGAAACAGAGGCGCATGTCGTGGTTGGCATAAGTGCAACAACTATGCTACAGAAGAACAGCTTCAGCAGGCCAAGGTTACTATCATTCGTGCAGTTCAAAAAGAGGTGTATGCAGATGACATCAAGCGCGCATGGACAGAGTGAGTCCATTCGCACACAAAGTCCACTTAGCAAGCTGAGTCCTTTCATGGACACTGATGCAGTTCTTAGGGTCGGTGGCCGGATGGCAAGAGCTCAACTGTCAACAGATGAGACACACCCATGCTCATTCCCAGTAAACACCACATAACCCAGCTTATAATCAGACACTTTCACGCACAAGTAGTATGTCATCAGGGGCAGACACTTCACCGAAGGTGCAATTAGAACTGCAGGTTTTGGATTGTGGGTGGGAAAAGAGCCAAATCAGTAGTGTTATCTTCAACTGTGTCATATGCACATGCAGATTAAGAGGCAAGCAACAAGAGCAGATCATGTCAGATCTACCAGAAGACAGAATGTGTACAGACCCTCCTTTCACGTATGTGGGCCTAGATGTTTTTGGTCCGTGGCCTGTTACAGTCAGAAAGACACGAGGAGGTCAAGCAGAGGCCAAGAGATGGGCAGTGATCTTTACGTGTATGAGCACTGCGTGCCATACATATCAGTGATAGAAGCAATGGACACTTCATCTTTCATTAATGCTCTGCGCCCGTTTCTTTGCCATGCGAGGTGCTGTTAAACTACTCAGATCCGACTGCGGCACAAACTTTGTGAGTGCATGTAGAGAACTCAAATCGACAAGAAGGGTTGTCATAATGACAAAATCAACTCGTACCTTGGAGACAGAAGCTGTGAGTGGCAATTTAACCCTCCACATGCATCGCACATGGCTGGATCTTGGGAACGCATGATTGGCATCAGTCGGCGGATCCTTGACGTGTCTGCTGCTGCAGCACGGAAATACAAAGCTCACCCATGAGGTGTTAGTGACATTCATGGCAGAGGTCACTGCAATAGTCAACTCAAGGCCACTTACTACAGTTTCTGCTGACTCAGAGCATCCTGAGATTCTCACTCCTGCCATGCTACTCACACAAAAGGTCGGTGTGCCCCCCAGTTCCACCAGGTCAGTTCCACGATCAGGACCTGTTTAGAGCGCAATGGAGGCGTGCACAGTATCTGGCCAATGTCTTCTGGGGACGATGGAGGAGAGAGTACCTCAGCGGACTACAGGGTCGCCAGCAAGTGGAGGGCACCAAAGCCCAATCTTCAAATTGGAGATGTGGTTCTGCTCAAAGAGGGACAAGAAAACAGGATTGACTGGCCACTAGGGCTAGTCACAAAAAATACTTCCCCAGTCAAGATGGCAGAGTAAGGAAGATCGAAGTCAAGATCATCCGCAGTGGCGAATGTAGAGTGTACCTGAGACCCATCAGTGAAGTCGTCTTACTGGTACCTAAGAGCTAAGTCTGAAAGACTCTTATTATCCTTTGTAATGAGTGGGATTCAGCTTTAGTTGGTGTGACGTCCTGCAGGCGTCAGGCGAGAGTATTCTGTCCCTCCTGTTATTTCTAAGGTATGCTTTTATAAGTTTGTTATATAGCAGGTCATTATCATCCGTTCTGTAATTAATTGTAGTAACATGTCAGAAAAATATGTTTATTCCTGATCTTGTCTGGTCAAAAGCCTGCCATCTAGTGGGTTTACAGGGTAGCGCCATGTTTGAGCGCAAGCAGTGATTTTTCTCCCAGCGCTCGACAGGGAAGGTCCATTTCTCTGTGTCTCTGTAAATTCCTGCATCTGGCGCTCTTGAAAAGGCATAATCTGTAAGTGTGGCAAAACGATTGATTGTTCTTACTTATTAGTACCTTGTTCAGCAAAGTAATGAGTTTGTTGTGTGTTTAGCAAGTCTGTTACATTACTAGCATAAGCTGGCTGTTAGCCCTTTGTTTAGCCTGCCAGCATGAAACATACCAGCATGTGCCGTTAGCTGTATCTCTTGAAATGCTACTGCAGGGTGCAGTGTTGATACTGAGATTGTGTAGTGACTGTTTGCATAAGTCAACAGTATTTAATCTAATCTTTGTGTATTTGTATGGAGAGTGAATACGCTGTATTCTGTTTCTGTTATTACAGTTTTACAAATGAAAAATATGGATCAGTAAAGCTCTGAAGAATGCCACACGGTTTCCTGAGTGTTTACTGAAGCCAGTTAATGTTTAGCTCTCTGCATAAGCTGGATAGGGACATTCGGCTGAGGGCAGAAGACATGCATTTATTCTTATTTATTTCTGTCAGTGCGCCCCAGGGTGGCTGTGGCTACAATGTAGCTTGCCATCACCAGTTTGTGAATGTGTGTGTGAATGGATGACTGGATGTGTAAAAGCGCTTTGGGGTCCTTAGGGACTAGTAAGTGCTATACAAATACAGGCCATTACCATTATAGTTAAAGTATGGCCCTGCCAAATGAACTAAATGAATAAATAACATTCAAACTGATGGTGTGTCATTTACCTGTGCCTATCCCATTGCATTTAACATAAAATAAAGAAGTCAACAGTTTTTTTTGTAAGTTTCTCCACATGGTGCAAGATAGCGTAGCAAGCTACAGAATTAGAAGGTCTGATTTATGTTTATAAATCAAATGAATCCATAAAGACACATGTATGGGCAGAACTTTGTGCCATTAGAAACTGAATTTGAAGAAGTTAAATTTGAATCTGAATTGCTCAAATTGAATAAAAGCTTCTAAAACTGAATTTGAATTAGCCTAATTTGAAATCCAGTGTATTGGTTTGAAAATAATCGTCACTAAATTGAAACTGAATTTTATATTTTTAAAATTAATTAATTTAATTTGAAATTGTATTCCATCCTAAATTTTGCTCTTGAGCGCTTTCAGTTTCACGTCTCACCATTCAATTTCAGTTCTACAATTCAGTTTTTGAGTCATACATCCGGGTCCCAGCGAAAATGTCTTTACATGCACAGACATAATGAAGCCTTTGAACATGTTAAGTTAATAGGTGTTGAAAATAACAAGGCCTGATAAACCACTTCTAGAGGAAACATCTACAGCTGCAGAGGAAGCATCTGAAACACTCATAAATGAAACTTAATATATGAATGAAGAACACCCAGCAGCTCCTCTCATCTCCACCATGAAGAACATACAAATGGGCACAGTAGAAAACGTTTTTACTGAGTTTCATTTGAAATATGTGAAACCACTGAGAGCAGTGCAGTATTTATGCATCATAATAAAGCTTTTCACTCCGGGTGGACTGAGAAATTCATTCAGGTCAGAACTTGTCTCCACCTCGATCACTTAGACTAACCATGTTATCTACAACTGTCACCATATCAGGCTTTCACTTTTTAAAAATAAATCACTTTATGATGATTTATATTTTATATTCTGTACTGAAAAGATTGTACTATTAGTGTTAAAGGTAAAGAAGAGTGAAGGAAGTTGGAAGAAGATGGCAGCACTGCATGTACAGGATGTCAGCTACTGATAAACCCGAAGAAGAAGAAATTCAGGGGTCCAAATTCAGGGGGCTGCATCCTTCGGAGGCCACATTTGTAGGCGATTACGTTACAAATGTGATTACACTCCAAATTCGAAGACTCCTCCAAATCGTCCTTCATATCCCCAGATTTGAAGGATGAGTCGGTGTATCCTTCGTGGCCCAACCTATCCCAGAATTCATAAGCGCAGCCGAGCCAATTCAGTTTCCAACAATAGTGGCAGCTAGTTAGTTTTAATATTACTCTTTCTGGGTCACAAAATAAACTTTTAAGATATTTTCAGGCGAGAATGTAGCTCAAATATCTTCAAATATCTGCTCGGTTTATCAAGACATCACATATTGGCAAAAGCGCTCCGACAATATGGCGGTTTATTATTAAACTTTACTGAGACAATCTGCAAATTTCATTAAAGTTTAATAAACTATCATCTTGTATTTATTTTTAGTTAGCACATATCTTAAACACTTGAAGCTTTAAGCTGATGATAGTTATATAAGAGCAGATGCATGCTGGTGCAATAAGCTGTACATTTCGTCCAATGGATGCATGATCTGATTAGTCGACTATCAAAATAATCGTTTGTGGCGGCCCTAGTCTGAAGAAAGCAAGAATTGTGTATATTTTTGATGGTGTATTTTTAAACCTGTAGAGTAGTACAGGCTACAGTGGTGTGACTGTTTGAAAAGTAATATCACACAAAACTGGAAACATGACGATAGAGAACAACCTCTTTGTTCTTCTGAGCGGTCTGTCGTCCTTACACGTTTGTAACAAACTGTCTATTCTGCTTTTTGCCTTTTATCAGAGAAACTGAAACCTCTCATGATTCCTGGCTGTGCCTGTGGGTTGAGCCACAAATCTTCTGTTCAGCAGGTTTGATGTTTTCAGCAAACTTCACACAGCAGAGAGGAAACAAGGAATTCAAAAGAGCACAGTGGAAATTTCATAAGCAGCTGTTTTCCTGATTGTTGATTTGTGATTTGCTCATTTAGTCCTTCTGTGTTCAGCTTGTTTGCTACCTGATGTGTTACTACAATATTTTAAGTTATTTATTGCAAGTATTTATTATCAAAAATACATCAAGTCATTGTTTAAGGATGTTTTGTGTCGTACTTTAGTACAAAAATATAATCACTGGGTTGTGTTTGAGTTGGTTGCCAACAGATGGAGTAATTTTTATGACTTCATCTGCTTGGCTGGATATTAAATATTTTAAGATAAAAGTTGAAGACTTTGACTTCAGAGTCTATTATTTGCCATGGCATGTTGCAATAAATACATACAATAAAACTGTCTATAAAAACAAAGTATGATGAGCCTTAAAAGTGAAAGACGAGGAATTATTTCTTCTGAGCAGCCTTCAGTGCTGTTGTCACTTGGTGGAAATAATTTTAGTATCACACTCTGTGTTAGTTAGTACACATTTGTAGCATATGTATGTTGCTTGTATGCTTTTATTTTGAAAAGTATTTTTTTGTTACTCTAACCTCATCCTCCCAACGAAGGCAGTGAGGTAAACTTAAACTTAGAACAAAGAGGACATAAAGGACGCCGTGGCAGGAGGCCGTGGAGCTGTTTCTTTGGAACCAGTGTCAGACCTGGAGGAGGAGCCAGACCCAGTAACAGGTGATTTACAACTGATAGATGACAGAGTATATCTTTACCATATTATTGTGATTTATTTTAAGGCCGTTGTCACCATATGCAGAGTACACTCTTGCACTGCTAGTTTGCTCTGTGTGATTTTATTTTCATTGCCTGGCTTGTTTTTATTGTTTTATTTGGGAAGAGTTCATCTTTTAGTTGGCTTTAAAATACAGGAATTTACTGTAAATAAATAGAATTTTTATTAACTACTGCTCTGTATGCCTTTACTGTCGTCCCTTTAAGCTGCTCTAGTCTTTGTATCTCTTTTTACACCCACATGTGTGTAAATGACTGTTGGTGGTTACTTTCTATCCTCCCAGAGGCTTTTTTTTATCCACTGAAAGGCCTTGTGGTTTGTGACCACCTAGAAAGAGGAAATGCAGCCTGTGGTTTCAGCCTGAAGTCTTCTGTGTTACAGATGTGCTGTTTTATGTTATCAGCTCATAGCAGAGAATTAACAGGGAATTCAGACAAAGGTCACAGTGGGAATTTCACTTTGTTCTCTGTGTGCAGACACATGTTTATATGTGCTCCCTGTACGTGAATAACAGTAATAATTATCATTGGTACATTTAAGTATGGATGACAGTGTGTGACAACAGATTAAAATGGTGTCACTGCAGTGATGACACATGCTAAACTACAGGGGAAAACCTGACGTGCTGTGAAACCATGAAAATAAATTTCTCACACTGTCTTCATACAGCTGCCTTCAACTGTCACCACAAAACAGGCGTTTCAAAACGTTTGCATTAGGTTTTTGGTATTTTTAAGTTCCACATCTTAAAGTATCACATCTACCCTGTGAATGTTAATAGGTACTGTTAATAAGTTCACTACATCACCAACCTCACTCCTATTAATGGAGCCTCCTCATCCCCAGACTCTGAATCCTCTATGGAAGGCTTTCAATCAGATCTTTGAAGTATTCCTTCTACTGCTTACAGTATCCTCAGTTGACATCAGCAGTGCTCCAGATGCACTATAAACTTTTACTCTCCTACCACACCTGAGTTTTAGTTTCAGCTGCTGCCAGGGTTGCACTGTGCTTGGCCTGCCTGTACCTGTCAGCCTCCTCTGAGGTCCCACAAGCTAATAAAGCCTGAGAGTTTGACATCTTCAACTTGATGGCTGTCTTTACCTCTTAAGTCTAACATCTGGAATACCACCACGACAGGCGCCAACAACCTTGCAGCAGCAGCTCTGTGCAACTGCCTCACTAATGGAGAAGAAGAACACGATGCAGTCAGGGTCCCCAGCCTCCTTCAGAATCCTGATCCAACTCACCACCAGGTGGCGATCATCTCAGCTTCTTGAACATAGGGCTGCAGATCTGATCATATGATTACAAAAGTGATCAACCTTGATCTAGGGTGACATGCGCTCCTCAGGTTCAAAGTTGGTGTTCATTATGGTCAAACTGTGATTAGCACATTAGTCTAATAACAAAACATCAAACAGGTTCAGCTGATGCTGATGCAGAAGGTGAGATGATTCTCACATTATGGGCATGTGGCAAAAAGCAAAAACTGGTCTGGTGCTGATTTTTGCTGGCAGCTGTTTCACCTGTTTAGCTCTGGGGCAGTGATGCATCAGCTTAAATGTATTCTTGAAGTTAACCCACCGTGTGTCATTACACAAGGGAGGCACTTAAAGCTTCTGTCGAGCGAGGTGGACCAGAGAATAGGGCTGTATCTACACCTGACTTGCTTCCAGGCATTTCTCACAGTGAACTAGCAACCAAAAAACTGGCTTCCTCATCTAAGTACTTAAAAAAAAAACAAAAAAAAGACAACCCAATATTTATTTAATTATTTTTGGTTTGCTTTATTTTCTTTCTGATACGGCTTACTGTGGTTGTGCCAAGCAGATTTCATCACAAGGTTTTGAAGACATCCCACAATCAGAGCATTTAGGGGTTCATAAGGCTTACAACTGTGTCAGTCTTTACATTCCAGGATTTCATGGCTCTTTGAAACAGGGAAATGTGTAAAAAAAAATAAACGTTTCTGTTCCACCTGTGCTGATGGCAGAGACTGCAGAAATTCAGTCATCTGCTGCTCTGTGAGTTCCACCTGTTGACATCCATTTGGAAAATCTGCCACTGATCAGTATCCATTGCTGCCAACTAAGTAGAGGCTTATGTGGTTCCTGGGCTTGGTTGGGTTCTGTCATCATGAAGTTCATTAAAAAAATGTTTCGTGAATATTTGCTCTGACTGAACTTTTGAAGGCTAGACTAGTGTGAAGTTTGTCTCATTTTAAGCTTTAGATGATAAAACTTTCCTGTTCTATTCTGTTTTCTTTTCTGGTCCTAGAAGCACAACATTTGAAAGTGGAATCAGCTCTGTTTCACCAAACTTGTGATACTTGTATTTTCAAACTGCATTTCAGCCCACCTGTGTTACCTTCATAGCCCACCAGGGGGCCCTGGCCCACACTTTGGGAATTACTGGCGCTGACAAGGTGGTAACTCAGAATAGTTTATTTGTAAAACATGTATGAAGATAACATGTTTGTCAGCATCAGTGGTGTGAAGCATGTGTGGCAGAGCTGAGAGAGATTCTCTGTTTGTTTCGATATAATGTGATGGTAAAATAATGTTTGCCTGCTGGCTTTCACAGAGGTGTTATATCTGTCACTCTGAGTCATCACTGAGCTGTGGATCTCTCTTTAGTAACAAAATGATGACTTAACTATTCATTTCTTATGCTGCAGAACTAAAATGAGGAAGAACAATTTAAGCTAAATATGTGTGTTGCCTTCCAGAAAACATGTTTTATCTCTGACAGCTGGCAGCAGAGAGAGCAAGATGCAAAGTTTTAAAAACTCCGTTTTTTGTCTTTGCTGGTTGTCATCTCTTTGTAGGAATGAATTGTTATTGATTATCCACTTCCTCTTTTCTCACTCAGTTATTATGTTCAAAGCATCTTGCTAAATATGTAATATGAAACATATATGTATGTCATATATGTGTACATTATACGGGCCGCACGGTGGTTAGCACTAATGCCTCACAGCAAGAAGGTCCTGAGTTCAATTCCACCATCAGGCCTGGGCATTAAGGCATCTGGAAAGGGATCTCAAAACTAGATTGTAGGTGGCAGATGTTTGGTGTCATAAGCCATCCTCTCTGTTCAAAGATGGTCGTTCACAGTGGACATAGATGTCCTGTTTCAAACGATCTGTCTTGTCTGCCCAAAATGTGAAGATTGGCATCCTCATTGGCATCGTTCATCTGACCTTGAAGTGCAGATGAAGAGCTGAGGCCAACATCATATTAAACCCTATGGTTTAAGAATGGGATATCACTCATGTTTATATGTGTGTAAAAGCAGACAAGTGACTACTTTTGGGTATCAGAGGCTATGTCTACACTAATCCGGATAAATTTGAAAACGGCGTTTTGTCTAAAAACGATCAGCATCCACACTATCGCTTTTAGCGTTTCCGAACAGTTGTTCATCCACACTGAAACGATCGAAAACCTTACGTTCCTGTATTGCGCATGCGTGAAACATAAGACGATTTGACGTATGTTATTCCTGTCTGCTGTTTATTTACTTTCTAGCTCTTTGAAACGTCGGCGTCAAAATGTGAAAAAGCACCTTGTTTTTTAAATGGACTGACAATGAGGTGGAGTTGTTGCTGCGAATAACACAAAAGTACAAAGTTGCAAAAGCGGTGAGAATTAAAGAATTTGAAGAAAAGCTATCTGGAGCATGTACAAACTGATATTAATATTTAATAGGGCTGTCAAAACTGAGAGCAAACAAAACAACTGCTGTATAATGCCCTCCGCTAGCTTAGTTTAATCGGTCACATGACTGCATCATATGACTAAAACGCGTCATCGTTTTAAAAAGTCTCAGTTTACGCAGTCCACACAGCGCCGCGAACGGCGTTTTCAAATGTATCCGCTTTGGGGAGCGTTTTCAAAAAGCTCGTTTTCCTTGACCGTCTCAGTGTGGACGGAAGGCCAAAAGTGAGAGAAAAAGATGGTTTTTAAACGAAAACGTATCAGGCCATGTCCACACTAATACGTTTTGGTTTGAAAATGCATCTTTTTCCCTCCGTTTTGGTGTTCCATCCACAATGAGACGGTCAAGGAAAACGGAGCTTTTTGAAAACGCTCTCCAAAGCGGATACATTTGAAAATGTCGTTTTCGCGGCGCAGTGTGATAGTTTTTGTTTAAATTCTTTTATTCTCACTCGCTTTTGCAACTTTGTACTTTTGTGTTACTCGCAGCAACAACTCCACCTCATTGTTAGTCCATTTAAAAAACTCTGTGCTTTTCCTCAATATTTTGCCACGACGTTTCAAAGAGCCGGAAAGTAAATAAGCGGCTGACAGAAATGAGGCGGGTCGAAATGTCTTGCTTTTCACGCATGCGCAGTACTGGAACGTAAGGGTTTTCAGCCGATTCCATGTGGATGAACAATTCTGTGAAAACGACTGAAAACAATAGCGTGGATGCGGAGCGTTTTCAGACGTATACGCCGTTTTCAAATTTATCCGGGCTACTGTGGACGTAGCCTTAGGCTACGTCCACACTGCAGGTCTTAATGCTCAATTCCGATTTTTTGATCAAATCCGATTTTTTTGTCTGCTTGTTCACACTACACATAAATGCGACATCAAACGCTCTCTAGTGTGAACGCTCAAAGCGGCGCGCATGCGCAAAAAGAAGATGTCACACACAACTCGGTTCTGTTTAGACCCAGAGCAAACAATATTGTTTGACTGATTGCCCTTAATATAAAGACTTAGGACTTTATGTTTCCAAATTTTGCTTTAAGTTATTTTGTTATTTACATAATAATGCAAATAACCTAATAATGATCCTTTTGCTGTTTTAGAGGAGCGGTGCTTCAAAGGATAGTTGCAGATTTCTGTCAGAATCTGCAGAAAATACAGTAAAAATAAAATGTTCACATTTCTCCAACGTGGTCTTCCTAACAGTTTCACCGGATGGCAAGAAATCGTTCGCGATGTCCTATCGGGCGCTTCTCCGGCGCTGATAATTGGCGTCTGTCTTGTGTCAGTGACGTAAAGACGGATTTAATGCGACTTGACCGTTCACACAGCAGTCGCTTTCTAAAACATCAGATATGTATCGGATTCAGTACCACATACGAAAGTGACCCAGATCGGATTTGAAAATATCGGATTTGTGCCGTTCACACTGTCATACCATGATCGGATATGGGTCGCATAGGGTCAAAAAGTCGGATTTGATGCGCTTTCCCTGCAGTGTGGACGTAGCCTTAGTGTGACATGGCCAAAGTGAATTCATTGTCTGCTCACACATTAGCTCTAGTGAGTATGTGGCAGCTAGCACACCTCTTTATGTGTAAACGGGGAACAGGAAATTCAGTCTAAGAAAACTGTTTAACACAATAAAGCAATGCATGGTTGTTGCTGTGCTTTGTATAATTGCTCAGTATGCATCATTCACTCAAGTTACTGTTGCTACAGGATCTAAAACCAAAGTTAAACGTCAACTTTAAAAATAAATAAACTTTAATGAATGTAACAGTGCTGGAGCCATTAGGATGTCTGTAGCTGAGGAGGCAGAGCAGCTAGAATCTTCTAATAATCAGAAGGGTTGTGGTTCAGTTCCTTCAAGTCAGAACAACTTCAGGTTTAGTAACAGAACAGGTTTGAATACAAAACAGAAATGGAACAACACAAGAAACAAGCTAATGTGTTCTGAATATACAGGAACTGCTGCAGTCGAAGCTACAACTGCTGTTTGAGCTTAGTGTGAAAAGGAAGGAAGCACAAAGAGTCAGAAGAAGAAGTTACACTCTTATCTATATAAATAACAACATCTCTTTCTTCTGCTTAATTTTTAGTACAAAGTAAAACAGTTAAAGCAGCAGAGCTGGATGTGAGGATGAGGCGCTCTTTGCTCTGTATGCTGGAGTTATTCTGTAAGTACATCACTGACTTTCTCTGTTTGCATGTTATTGATTAAAGAAACTATTTAAATATCATGAGGAGGTGAAAAGGTTTGTCTAAGAATGTGATTGGTGCTGACTTGGCTCATTTTAACATTGTGTGGGATAAACTGCTGTTTACATTTAAAGTTTATAGTTTATGAGCTCAGAAAATGATTTGAGGATCAACATGAACTGAAAATTCACCTTTTTAATGAGTTTGATGATGTTTCAATCTTGATTTTAGGGCTCTGTACACTCTGCTATGGTGATGCTGAAGGTAAGATTTTGCTTTTTTTCTTTTCTTCCTGTTTATAAAATCTGAACAGTATCGATCTGTATCTGTCATGATCCTGGATTTGGGACCAAGCGTTTTCAGTTTTGGACTCTCAGCATCTGTTTGATATTCTCTGTTTCACTTGGTTTGTTGTAGGTTTTCAGTTTTAGTTTTTCTAATATTAAACTTTTCTTAGATTATGTTTTCATTCATATTCTGTGTGTAAAGTTATCATTTTATTTATTATTCACGGTTGTTTCCCATCCTCCTGTGTTCACTGAGTCTAGTCTGTGTTTCTGTTAGATCTCCTGTGCTTAGTCAGACTTGTCTTTATGTTTGTTTAGCTTTTGTCTGGGTCAAGTTTGTGTCTTAGTCTCTGCTTCAGTGTTTATGCTTCCTGTCTTATTTTGACAGTCCCTTGTCCTGTGTCCTTGTTTTCAGGTGTTTCTTCCCTCTGTCTTGTCTCCCGATTTAGTTCCCCTGATTACCACATGTTAGAGCCAATCTATAGAGAAATATTTTGATACTGTTTCAGTTATTATGTTACATGTTTGATTTTGTATAATATGTTGTTAGAGAATATATGCTGCGTGTTTAATGTGTTGGGTAAGAAAACATTACAGCGCATGTGTGGTAACAGGGTTAGAATGAGCCAGGACGGCAATGGAAATGTGCGCTGAAGCAGCAAATCGTTTTTGACCGTGACATCGCTTTGTTTGTATGTACGAGTCAGAAATAAATCTGGACAGCTCACATTAAGAAGTGGAAGAACTATTTTTCAAAGCTTGGGACAGAAATTCACCACTACACTACATGTGTGTACTTCAGCCTTTGTCGTGATCTTCCTCATAGTTGTTTTCCTGTTTGTTCTGTATTTCTTGGTTAGTATCTGAGTTTTTTGCACTCAGCCCTCTCTGGGTTTTCTGTTTTCATGTGAAGTTTCATCAGTAAAGCTGTTTTGAGTTTAGTTCTGCTTCCACATCCTGCATATTGGGTCCTAACATGCCTGCTGCACAGCAACCCATGGCAGTATCACTCTAAATTAAACTTCATGTTTATATTTTTGTCATAGGCTGAACCAAAACTTAGACACAGAACACACACAAGAGCTTACAAAATGATCAGGAGTTTATTTCACAGATACGAGTAGCTGAGACAAACAGGTGACTGTGATAAATGTGAGGGCTGATTATCCACGGGTGGAGAGCCTCCAGCTCTCTCAGAGTTTTTCTGATGTGAGGGAAGTAAAGAACAGGTTGAGTTAGAATAGATTTGGGTTACAGGCAGGACGCAGGAGTGAGAGCTGAGGCGAGTGAGTGTGGCCGAGTGGTCAGGGACACAAGGATATAGGGCTGTTCGATATAACGATATATATCGGATGACGATATGAAAACGTCTATCATTGCATATTACGCTATTGTTTGTTTCGTGGTGTCGCAAAATAAACTGTTTACGGCAATATTTTTTCATTGTTTTGATGGTCACTGTAGAATTTCTCTCTTTCTCTTATATTTAATATAACCACACTACGGACGGGCAAGCGACTGTTTTTATGCGTTGACGTTCGCAACAACGATGGTTAAACCATTGCGTGGTTCTGTCGTCCGCTTGTTTATTTTCCACATAAACCTTTCACAATAAAGCTCAAGATCCTGTTGAGATTTTTCAAAATAAACTGAATCACGTGAAATAGTATGCAGAGTTTTTACAAACGAGAAGTTGAAAAGAGCCATCAGGTGCTAAAATATCAAGCTTAGAACAGGTTTTTCCCCGCAGAAATGGATAGAAATGGCTGTTATTCTTAAACAATTTATAGATTTTTTTTTGGTAAAACTCATTGACTAAAAAACTGAAAGTCTGCACTTCAGTCACATTAATTATTTGATTTACAATCGACTGTGGTGGTGAACAGATGCAGAACTACAACTAAAACATTATGGCCTTTTTAAAATTCTCATTAAACCTGCAGTGACAATAGTTCTCTTGTTCTGGGGATTTGTTTTTGTATTTCTAACTTACAGACCATGACAAGGCTACACTGACAGCAGACAGCACAACCATACCAGCAGGGGCAGTGTGACACTGACCTGTGATGTGAAGGAATCTGCTGACTTAAAATATGAGTGGTTCAGACAAACGTCATCTGAAGAAAAGTCCATAAAAACTCATGAATCAGGCAGAGCGATCTCTGTGTCTGAAGGAGGCACGTACATCTGCAGAGGATGGAGAAGAGACACAAATTCATCCCAAACAGAAAGTGATCCAGTCGTCATTCAGCAAACTGGTGAGTTCTGAAATATAATCACATTTACTTTGGAGGATATCTCTATTGAGACCAACCATTTTAAATACTAATATGGAAGCACAGATTCAATTCCCTCCAAAGTGTCCATAGAGATGTGATGTACCTGTAGGACTGAAAAAGCCATAAAATAAATTTCCCCTTTTTTCTTCATTCTCATTTGTTGTAAGTCCAACTTACAGTACATGACAAGGCCACTCTGACAGCAAACAGCACAACCATACCAGCAGGGGGCAGTGTGACACTGACCTGTGATGTGAAGGAATCTGCTGACTTAAAATATGAGTGGTTCAGACAAACGTCATCTAACGAAAAGTCCATAATAACTAATGAATCAGGCAGAGCGATCTCTGTGTCTGAAGGAGGAAATTACACCTGTAGAGCTGAAGGGAAAAATATCATCATTACAGAAAGTGACTCAGTCACAGTTCAGGAAACCGGTGAGTTTGAACATTTCACTTGAAATAAAAAAAATGTCTGTTATTATTATTGTTATCCATATTATTATTGTTATTATTATATATTATTATATATATATAGTTCGTAACAGCATCACAGTGAAACTGCAGCACAGCTGGTCTCAGATATTCACTGGTGAGACAATCGCTCTCAGATGTGAGATTCAGGGAGGTGAAGGAAAGGTGTGGAAATATGAATGGACAGCACCCAACACAAACAGCCCTCCAACATCCAGTGAATACAGGATCAGCAGAGTTTCAGTGTCCCACAGTGGAGACTACAGATGTCGGGGTAGCAGTGACTATCTCTTAACAGGATGGAGTGATGCCTTCAGACTGACAGTTTCATGTAAGTTTATCTACAATTCAAACTGTTTCCTGTTTTCATTTATACGTCTGTTTAAACAGGACATCAGGAAACAATTATCTTCCCACCAACAGTTAAGACCCTCTAAAAACTCTAACAATGATCCAGCTGTTTCCAGGCAGCTTACTATTTTATATTTGGTGTTTTTGGCCATTGTTTGTTGTTGTTTATTAAAATTTTTGTAAAATCAGTAACCTGAAAGTTGCAAGACCCTTTACCCTTTGTTTTATTAAAGCTATCAAGCCACATTTCACAGTGAGTAGGTGGCGCAAAGAAAAAAGATCATTCAGGTTCATATATTTATGAAAGAAATTGTTTTGTTTTTCAGTTTTTTGACTAGACTTTTGGAAAATAAATTTGTTGACATTTTTTACAACACTGAGACTTTGTATTTTGAGAGTTGAACTGAGTTGTTATGAAACGGCAAATAACTGAGCACACAATAAAAAAGATCATCCATGTAAACTAAGGTTGGGCGAGTATTTATCAACCATCGACGACAGGCTGAGGCTGTCACTGGTCGTTTTTACACGAGCGATTTATTTATCTGCCCATGAGTAAGTTTGCTAATAATGTTGGTTAAAGCTAAGAGAAGCAGTCAAGGGGAAAAAAAATAATAGGGCTGTTTTAACTGCATCTTCTTCCAGCTGCAAGCAAATGCACTCTTGTCAGAGTGTATTTTTTTGGCAACTAGTTCCTCCGTGTTTAGACTTCTTCTGTGTTCTAAATGCGCAAATCAGTCCGTGCATGATTAATTTCTCGGCCCATCAAAAAGTCACCTGGGTGAATATATCGCCTATTGCTATTTAATGGACTGATGAATGTTGTTTGGAAAAATATACATATTGCCCAACCCAAATGTAAATGATAAAATATTAAGTCACAAATAGTCTTACATTTAAAGCCGTTTTGCAGTTACTCGGCTGTTATTTTCTAAATACCAAAACATCATCAGGTTTTATACATGTATGAATTTATTTACTTTTTTTTTTTTTTCATTTATTGCAGCTCATATTGTCACCAGGATGTAATTAATGTGATTGCCATTAACACTTTATTACACTCACTGAATCCTTTGAAATCCAAAGTTCAGATGTGATTTATAGGGTTACTGCTCTTTGATGCAAATAGCTGAAAGTTTAGTTAATCTGTGAACAGTCTTTATTTATTTATATTATTATTACTATTCCTGAATGGACAATCTGTTCTACTTTTCCTGTAACCTCAGCAGCAAGTAAACCCAGAGCCACACTGACAGCACAAAGTTCAATCATACCAGCAGGGGGCAGTGTGACACTGAACTGCTCTGTGGAGGGCTCTGCTGGCTGGAAGTTTGACTGGTTCAGACGTGATTCAGTCTCTTCTAAAGCTCAGCTCATGAGAGGAAATGAAGCAAACAGAGTTATTAGTGTCTCACAAGGAGGTCTGTACCACTGCAGAGGAGGGAGAGGAGATCCAGTTTTCTCCACAGAGGACAGTGCTCCAGTTACAATTCAGAAACAAGGTGAGGGTTAAATTTTGTTGTGAAAAAAAAACAAATTCAAGATTTTATTAAAGTAACACTTTATAACTATAGTTTTAAATGTATTTTTTTTTTTTACTGTTGATTTGTTTTAAAATTTATGTTTGTTTGTTGAACAGTTTTGGCTGCTGTGAAACTGCAGCACAGCTGGTCTCAGATATTCACTGGTGAGACAATCACTCTCAGATGTGAGATTCAGGAGGTGAAGGAAAGGTGTGGAAATATGAATGGACAGCACCCAACACAAACAGCCCTCAACATCCAGTGAATACAGGATCAGCACAGTTTCAGTGTCCCACAGTGGAGACTACAGATGTCGGGTAGCAGTGACTATCTCTTAACAGGATGGAGTGATGCCTTCAGACTGACAGTTTCATGTAAGTTGGACCATGATTCATGCTGACATTTAATGTTTTCATGTTTACATCTGTCTTAACAGGAAAACTCCAACAATGATCCAGCTGTCTGCAGGCAGCTCAGGACAACAGTTTTTCTCACTGTGCAAACAGAAAGCAGAGACACCATGGAGGCTCTTAAAATATCAGCAATGTAAAGAGGAATGTACAGAGATGACAGTTTGATAAGAGAATGATAAATCAGTGAAATCTTTAGTTTGTTAAACAGTCTAATGTGTCACATGCAGGGTTATTAATAAATGGTTGATGTTTGTTGATAAATGACTCGTGTTTAAAGTTAGTACTGTAACAAATTTATTCTTGATAATGATTTTATATTTTACTTATTTTGTTTCTTCAACAGCAAGTAAACCCAGAGCCACACTGACAGCACACAGTTCAATCATACCAGCAGGGGGCAGTGTGACACTGAACTGCTCTGTGGAGGGCTCTGCTGGCTGGAAGTTTGACTGGTTCAGACGTGATTCAGTCTCTTCTAAAGCTCAGCTCATGAGAGGAAATGAAGCAAACAGAGGTATTAGTGTCTCAAAAGGAGGTCTGTACCACTGCAGAGGAGGGAGAGGAGATCCAGTTTACTACACAGAGGACAGCAGTGACATCACAGTTCAGCAAACTGGTGAGTTTAAACATTTAATTTGCAACAAAACAACAACGTCTGTGCAGGCATAGAGTGAGGAGTTCATTCTTCTTCTAATTAATATTACAGATTTAAAAATTTGATTACCAAAAATATAATTGCTTGTTATTGAAATTATTAAATCATGTCACATGCAGTCTAATCACTGGAGAAATGATGTCAAAAGTTATTGATCTGAACAGAAAAGTAAAATGTAATCATTTCAAATTGATTCATCTGTTTTGTTTGAGATTTACAATTAAGATTTTAAGCTTGTTATATCAAAACTTTGAACTTTCAGACATTTTAAAAGAAACTTTCTTTTTTTTCAATCATCTTGTGGAGGAACCAAAGCAGAGTCAGCTACAGAGGTTTATCAAAATGTTAAAGTACTTGGGTCAAACGGCTTAGTGTCTGCACACTGAAAGAATCATTATATTATATTATATTATACAAGTACTATATAATATTTTAGTTGCTTTTAAACATTCCTGCACAACAAATCAGCATTAAAATAATTATGATAAAAAACCTGCTTCTGCATGTTTTTCTTTGTTAGTTCGTAACAGGATCGATGTGAAACTGCAGCACAGCTGGTCTCAGATATTCACTGGTGAGACAATCACTCTCAGATGTGAGATTCAGGGAGGTGAAGGAAAGGTGTGGAAATATGAATGGACAGCACCCAACACAAACAGCCCTCCAACATCCAGTGAATACAGGATCAGCACAGTTTCAGTGTCTCACAGTGGAGACTACAGATGTCGGGGTAGCAGTGACTATCTCTTAACAGGATGGAGTGATGCCTTCACACTGACAGTTTCATGTGAGTTGGACCATGATTCATGCTGACATTTAATGTTTTATTGTTTACATTTACATCAGCTTATTTAAAAACTCAAGCACAGCCTGTAATATTGATTGATTGATTGATTGATTGATCAACAAAACAAAGGTTATTGTTCCATATCATTACAACACATACAATATTTTTAATACACTGTAGATTGATTGATTGATAATACTTTATTCATCCCGAGGAAATTGGGTTAAGGCTGCCAGCTGTGCCAGCGCCATCTTACCCTTCCGACCATACATACATTACACAAACATCATGGGGAAGACAGGTCAGAGAGGTATAACAATGGAAAATGCACAACGTGAGGAAAGACGAGGAGAAAAAAGAACTCTCCCCAGACTGAGCTCCAACAGGGAGATCAGTTTGAGAACAGAAAAAACCCACCTCAGCACATGAATCATCACATCTCACAAGATAGAAGACATAAGGTTCAAGGTGTTTGGAGGGGTGGGGGTGTGTGTGTGTGTGTGTCAGTGTACATGCTTATGTGTGTGTGTGTGTGTGTGTTCCATGTTCAGCGGAGAGAAAGTGTCCCTTCACCCGGTTAGGCAAAAGTCAACAATCTTGTGTCGACGTGGGTGGTGTTGAAGGAGGGGAGAAAGTCACAACAGTCTTGTTAACTAAGGAGAATTTTTGTTATTCCGTCCAGCTTTTGCCTTGAGCATCCAGCTGGCGTCAGGGGGCCGCATGAGATGAAGATGGTAGTTGTGTTGTTTAGTACGAACAAACTGCATCCAATTTTACAGTTGGTCTAATGTCTGTCACTGGTCACCAGGTGTCTCAATTCCGTTCTTCTTCTCCAAGATCTTATCCATATTATGTTCAATAAACACAGTCTGTGTACTCACAGCCCTGCCCATCGTCTATCATATGTCGGCCAGCCTTGTGGGATTTTGAACAGCTGAAGCCGCTTCTTGTTCTTCGATAATTCCAGGTCTGAGCCAGCTCCAATCAACCAGAACTCTATAATCGTGGTTCAATTGGTAGATGTTATTCAATGTCCTCTATCGAGAGTGGCAAACCTGTTCTGGGCCACCATTCTTTGCGATATGTGGGCCATGTGTAAGTTCTGTGCAGCCACGGGCCAGTTGCAGACACACTGCAGGCCCAGAACAGTTTCAGCTCTGGCCCCAGATGTCAGCCTAATGTGTACCTTAAGCAAGCCATGTAGTAACAACATGTGCTGGAACATAGTAGTGCAAAGGTAACAGAACGAAACTCTGTTCAAATAGTGAATAAACTGATTCTTGCACAGCAGTTTTCTACTCTCCCAGATTACTCAAAGTGCTCTGTACAGCATGCCATATTCACCCAATCACATACTTTCTCTAAACTGAGTGCTCGACATGCAGACTGGAGGAGCCAGGGATCGAACCACTAACCTTCTGATTAGTAGGTGAACTATTTCTTTTGGAGTGTGGGAGAGGTTTATCATTCTTATACCTAGACTGTGTCCTCATCAGAGTTTATAAAGTCATTTTACTATTTAAATAGTACTATTTTAATAGCACTATATTAAAATAGAACTATTAATAGTGGTGTTTTAGTATTTTAACTACTATCAAAAACATATTCAAAGTGATTGTTTGGGAAAAGGAAGATAGAACGCGTTGCACTGAACACTTATGGTCGGCCATCAGTGGCAAAATTCCCACATTCAAACTGACTGGAAGTTATTTTCATTGATTTAATGTTTCCATTTTAAATAATTCATAGACCCACGACAACTGCTAAATAACATTTTACATTGAAAATTCATGATAACACTCACCAGACTCCAACAGAAATAAAAGATGTTGTTCAGTGCACTGAAACTATTAAAATATTAATGAAAAGGAAACAGATGTGATGAGAAATTTAAAACTGTTTTATCTGATATTTCTCTTTCAATCAATAATAAATCAGAGCGAGTTTGATTTTGTAACACAGTCCAATATGTCACATGCAGAGTAATTAGTCATTTCTACTAAAAGTGAATATTTAAAGTGTGATCAGTACTGTAAGAAATTTATTCCTGAGAAAAATGACAATCTATTCTACTTTTTCCTGCAAATTAATGGCAGATAAACCCAGGGCCACACTGACAGCAGGAACAACAATCATGCCAGTAGGGGCAGTGTGACACTGACCTGCTCTGTGCAGAGCTCTGATGGATGGAAATATGAGTGGTTCAGACGAACCCAAAGAACCTCTGAAGTTCAAATCAGAGGTCAACAAAACAGAGATATCAGAGTATCTCAAGGAGGAATCTACCGCTGCAGAGGAACAAGAGGAAACCCAGTTTACTACACTGATATAAGTGATGATGTCACCATTGAGAAAACCAGTGAGTTCAGTCATTTAGTTTGAAATATACATTCACTCATGATTATCAAACATACAATGTGAAGTTTTCTGTGTTGATTTCATGTTTCTATTTGTATCTCAACTGTTAATATGTGTAAACAGTTTCCAATAAAGTTGTTGTAAAACAACAACCCAACTGGCCTCAGATATTCAGAGGTGAGGCGATCACTCTGACATGTGAGGTGCAGGAAGGAGGTGAAACCACTGAGTGGGAGTATGAATGGAGAGGACCCAGCACACCCACACAGTGGACACACAATAATGATGTGACATTCAGAGTTTCTGAGTCCAGCAGTGGAGACTACATGTGTGAGAGTCGGCGCAGAGATGACTCATATTCTTCAACAGAGTGGAGTGAAGCCTTCACATTGTCAGGATCAAGTAAGTCATGTTTGTTGTGTGATCTCCATTTGACAAATGTCATAATGGTCAGCACAGGATAATTCAATGGTCTACAAAGCATGTTCCATTGTTAGTCAGACAAAGAGCTGCAGCTGATAGTAGCCTCATTGTAGACAGTTTGTCACCACTGTGTCATCAACTTTCAGCTGGTATAGAGACGCCAATGCTGACCTGCTGCTCCATCACCTGAGGACAGTAATGACATAAATAAATAGGATGAAAATATAGTATAGTATCTGCACATTATGTACAACTGGCAGATAGAGGAAGTGGCTGACATCCAGAAGTCCTACCAGTGGCTGGACAAAGTTGGACTGAAAGACAACACAGAGGCACTAATCAGGGCAGCACAGGCACAAACTCAGAACACAGGATCCATAGAGGCTGGGGTCTGCCACATCAGGCAAGACCCCAGGTGCAGGCTGTGTAAAGATGCTCCTGAGACAATCCAGCACATAACAGCAGGGTGCAAGATGCTAGCAGGCAGGGCATACATGGAACGCCATAACGAAGTGGCGGGCATAGTATACAGAAACATCTGTGCCGAGTATGGCCTAGAAGCCCTCAGGTCAAACTGGGAGACCACCAATGTTCCCCCTAAGCTGCACGCATGCACAATTGCGCACTGCTGGCACGATCTCTGCCCACAGAAAAACTGCGTTGTGCAGAAAAAAGAAATCTAACCTGAATTGAAATTAAAATAAATACGTTAACAATTCATTCTGTTTTGCAGTGTGAGTCAGTAAGTGGCCAGTGACTGGCTGCTCCAGCCAATAATGCGATTCACATTCGTATATACGCGGCTAATCAATGTCGTCAGCAGGCTATGACAGCATCCTTATGTGCCGACACCGGTGTTTTAGCTAGCAAAGCGATGTGGAGTGAAGCCACGTTAGTGACAACGTGTACAACCATTGGAGATGTGAGCAGGACCGACGGAAAAATTGATGGAAAAAGTGTGGACTTTATACCAGTTTTTAAATTGTGTTGATAGGCCACGTAAAACCAGAGTTATGATAAAAATATTTGCAATGTTTGGTTTTCTTCCTTAATACTGTCGTTGTTTATATTTACTGCGGGAAGAAACGGTAAAAACAGCATTTTATAAGGAAAACTCTCGAAAGCACTCTCCGCCTGTGAGCAAAGACAAAACCAAAAACCCCACCTTTTGCTATTGGTGGAAAAATGTACCATGTCGACCAATCAAAAATTATATGGCAGCATGACACTTAGTTTTCCAGGAAGTGGGGAATTTTTAGGAGTGACTGCGGTGTTATGAGATGTGAGAGATTTGCGATGTTTAGCATGCTTGGAGTCTAAAGTTAGTGTGTTATCTTGTGTAGTTAGTGTGTAGTTAGTGTGTAGTGTAGTCAATAGTTTTCTTGTGTGTGTCAGAACAATGAGGCGGCTGCTGAATGTTACAGGTGTTACAGGAGTGATACATCTCCTGTTGTCAGGCCTGCAGGTATCAGGCTGTTGTTCTCCTTTATCTCATAGTGGACAGAAATTATTTTTTGGAGTGGCACAAATAATTTGTGTGGCATCAAATTTGATGCAGAACAGCTGATTGTTCTGTAAATAGTTTGAAATGTTTATTTGAAAAAACTTGGCTGCATTTTTAGGTAAACAGCTGCAAAACACTTTGTTTGCATAACTCAGTTACTTTTTTGAAGAAGTAACTATATAATTAATTGCCCAACATTGGTCATTATTTACTGTATTTTACAGACAGAGTTACAGGACTCTCTCCCAGACCACAGACTTATAATACAAGTCAGAGCTTTATAAAAAAAATAAATAAAAAGTTGTGTTTTTAAAATTGGAGTTTAAGTTATTTTACTTCCAATAGTGTTAACATACTACACAGGTCATGAACAATATTTTTTTTAATTTTCATTGTAAGTGGGCTAAAGCAGTTAATTAAAAGTAGTCTAATATAAATGTAAATGCTGTAATTTGATTATTTTAATAAACCATGTAACCTGTATGGATTAGATGCTGGCGTGACCACAGTGCACACGTCTGCTGTCGCTCACAGTGGTCCAAGGGATCGCTCAGGGAGTTTGTGTGTTCGCTCAGACACATGAAAAATTAGAGGAACATTGTAGACCAATGACCGAGCTAAGATCCTGTGGGACTTCCAGTTACAGCTGCACAAAATGGTGGTGGCTAACCAACCGGACATAGTGGTGGTAGATAAGCAGAAGAAGACGGCCCTTAGTGATAGAGCGTGGTGATACCGAATGACAGCAACATCAGGAAGAAGGAACATGAGAAGATGGAAAAGTAACAAGGGGCTTAGAGAAGAGCTTGAGAAGATGTGGAAGGTGCAGGTAACAGGGGTCCCAGAGGTAATCGGAGCGCTAGGTGCAGTGATCCCAAGCTAGGCGAGTGGCTCCAGCAGATCCCAGGAACCAACATCCAAGATCTCTGTCCAGAAGAGTGCAGTTCTAGAAACAGGAAAGATACTGCAAGACCCTCAAGCTCCCAGGCCTCTGGTAGAGGACACGAACTTGAAAGATAGACTGTCCGCAGAGGGCGAGGAGGAAATTATATAATATAGGCAGGTAATAAATCAGCGGGAATTTGATTTTGTAACACAGTCTAATATGTCTGATTTGCAATTACTAATTTATACAAAACTACTCAGTGAATATTTAAAGTGTGATCAGTACTGTAAGAAATATCTTCCTGAGACAAGTGACAATCTATTCTACTTTTCCTGCAAATTAATGGCAGATAAACCCAGGGCCACACTGACAGCAGGAACAACTATCATACCAGTAGGGGCAGTGTGACACTGACCTGCTCTGTGCAGAGCTCTGATGGATGGAAATATGAGTGGTTCAGAGCGAACCCAAAGAACCTCTGAAGTTCAAATCAGAGATCAACAAAACAGAGATATCAGAGTATCTCAAGGAGGAATCTACCGCTGTAGAGGAACAAGAGGAAACCCAGTTTACTACACTGATATAAGTGATGATGTCACCATTGAGAAAACCAGTGAGTTCAGTCATTTAGTTTGAAATATACATTCACTCATGATTATCAAACATACAATGTTAAGTTTTCTGTGTTGATTTCATGTTTCTATTTGTATCTCAACTGTTAATATGTGTAAACAGTTTCCAATAAAGTTGTTGTAAAACAACAACCCAACTGGCCTCAGATATTCAGAGGTGAGGCGATCACTCTGACATGTGAGGTGCAGGAAGGAGGTGAAACCACTGAGTGGGAGTATGAATGGAGAGGACCCAGGACACCCACACAGTGGACACACAATAATGATGTGACATTCAGAGTTTCTGAGTCCAGCAGTGGAGACTACATGTGTAAGAGTCGGCGCAGAGATGACTCATATTCTTCAACAGAGTGGAGTGAAGCCTTCACATTGTCAGGATCAAGTAAGTCATGTTTGTTGTGTGATCTCCATTTGACAAATGTCATAATGGTCAGCACAGGATGAATTCAATGGTCTACAAAGCATGTTCCATTGTTAGTCAGACAAAGAGCTGCAGCTGATAGTAGCCTCATTGTAGACAGTTTGTCACCACTTTGTGTCATGAACTTTCAGCTGGTATAGAGACGCCAATGCTGACCTGCTGCTCCATCACCTGAGGACAGTAATGACATAAATAAATAGGATGAAAATATAGTATAGTATCTGCACATTATGTACAACTGGCAGATAGAGGAAGTGGCTGACATCCAGAAGTCCTACCAGTGGCTGGACAAAGTTGGACTGAAAGACAACACAGAGGCACTAATCAGGGCAGCACAGGCACAAACTCAGAACACAAGATCCATAGAGGCTGGGGTCTGCCACATCAGGCAAGACCCCAGGTGCAGGCTGTGTAAAGATGCTCCTGAGACAATCCAGCACATAACAGCAGGGTGCAAGATGCTAGCAGGCAGGGCATACATGGAACGCCATAACGAAGTGGCGGGCATAGTATACAGAAACATCTGTGCCGAGTATGGCCTAGAAGCCCTCAGGTCAAACTGGGAGACCACCAATGTTCCCCCTAAGCTGCACGCATGCACAATTGCGCACTGCTGGCACGGTCTCTGCCCACAGAAAAACTGCGTTGTGCACAAAAAAGAAATCTAACCTGAATTGAAATTAAAATAAATACGTTAACAATTCATTCTGTTTTGCAGTGTGAGTCAGTAAGTGGCCAGTGACTGGCTGCTCCAGCCAATAATGCGATTCACATTCAGATATATCTGCGGCTAATCAACGTCGTCAGCAGGCTATGACAGCATCCTTATGTGCCGACAACGGTGTTTTAGCTAGCAAAGCGATGTGGAGTGAAGCCACGTTAATGACAACGTGTACAACCATTGGAGATGTGAGCAGGACCGACGGAAAAATTGATGGAAAAAGTGTGGACTTTATACCAGTTTTTAAATTGTGTTGATAGGCCACGTAAAGCCAGAGTTATGATAAAAATATTTGCAATGTTTGGTTTTCTTCCTTAATACTGTCGTTGTTTATATTTACTGCGGGAAGAAAGCGGTAAAACGGCGCTTTATAAGGAAAACTCTCGAAAGCACTCTCCGCCTGTGAGCAAAGACAAAACCAAAAACCCCACCTTTTGCTATTGGTGGAAAAATGTACCATGTCGACCAATCAAAAATTATATGGCAGCATGACACTTAGTTTTCCAGGAAGTGGGGAATTTTTAGGAGTGACTGCGGTGTTATGAGATGTGAGAGATTTGCGATGTTTAGCATGCTTGGAGTCTAAAGTTAGTGTGTTATCTTGTGTAGTTAGTGTGTAGTTAGTGTGTAGTGTAGTCAATAGTTTTCTTGTGTGTGTCAGAACAATGAGGCGGCTGCTGAATGTTACAGGTGTTACAGGAGTGATACATCTCCTGTTGTCAGGCCTGCAGGTATCAGGCTGTTGTTCTCCTTTATCTCATAGTGGACAGAAATTATTTTTGGAGTGGCACAAATAATTTGTGTGGCATCAAATTTGATGCAGAACAGCTGATTGTTCTGTAAATAGTTTGAAATGTTTATTTGAAAAAACTTGGCTGCATTTTTAGGTAAACAGCTGCAAAACACTTTGTTTGCATAACTCAGTTACTTTTTTGAAGAAGTAAGTATATAATTAATTGCCCAACATTGGTCATTATTTACTGTATTTTACAGACAGAGTTACAGGACTCTCTCCCAGACCACAGACTTATAATACAAGTCAGAGCTTTATAAAAAAATAAATAAAAAGTTGTGTTTTTAAATTGGAGTTTAAGTTATTTTACTTCCAATAGTGTTAACATACTACACAGGTCATGAACAATATTTTTTTTTTAATTTTCATTGTAAGTGGGCTAAAGCAGTTAATTAAAAGTAGTCTAATATAAATGTAAATGCTGTAATTTGATTATTTTAATAAACCATGTAACCTGTATGGATTAGATGCTGGCGTGACCACAGTGCACACGTCTGCTGTCGCTCACAGTGGTCCAAGGGATCGCTCAGGGAGTTTGTGTGTTCGCTCAGACACATGAAAAATTAGAGGGAACATTGTAGACCAATGACCGAGCTAAGATCCTGTGGGACTTCCAGTTACAGCTGCACAAAATGGTGGTGGCTAACCAACCGGACATAGTGGTGGTAGATAAGCAGAAGAAGACGGCCTTAGTGATAGACGTAGTGATACCGAATGACAGCAACATCAGGAAGAAGGAACATGAGAAGATGGAAAAGTAACAAGGGCTCAGAGAAGAGCTTGAGAAGATGTGGAAGGTGCAGGTAACAGGGGTCCCAGAGGTAATCGGAGCGCTAGGTGCAGTGATCCCAAGCTAGGCGAGTGGCTCCAGCAGATCCCAGGAACCAACATCCAAGATCTCTGTCCAGAAGAGCGCAGTTCTAGAAACAGGAAAGATACTGCGCAAGACCCTCAAGCTCCCAGGCCTCTGGTAGAGGACACGAACTTGAAAGATAGACTGTCCGCAGAGGGCGAGGAGGAAATTAAATAATATAGGCAGGTAATAAATCAGCGGGAATTTGATTTTGTAACACAGTCTAATATGTCTGATTTGCAATTACTAATTTATACAAAACTACTCAGTGAATATTTAAAGTGTGGTCAGTACTGTAAGAAATATCTTCCTGAGACAAGTGACAATCTATTCTACTTTTTCCTGCAAATTAATGGCAGATAAACCCAGAGCCACACTGACAGCAGGAACAACTATCATACCAGTAGGGGGCAGTGTGACACTGACCTGCTCTGTGCAGAGCTCTGATGGATGGAAATATGAGTGGTTCAGACGAACCCAAAGAACCTCTGAAGTTCAAATCAGAGATCAACAAAACAGAGATATCAGAGTATCTCAAGGAGGAATCTACCGCTGCAGAGGAACAAGAGAAACCCAGTTTACTACACTGATATAAGTGATGATGTCACCATTGAGAAAACCAGTGAGTTCAGTCATTTAGTTTGAAATATACATTCACTCATGATTATCAAACATACAATGTGAAGTTTTCTGTGTTGATTTCATGTTTCTATTTGTATCTCAACTGTTAATATGTGTAAACAGTTTCCAATAAAGTTGTTGTAAAACAACAACCCAACTGGCCTCAGATATTCAGAGGTGAGACGATCACTCTGACATGTGAGGTGCAGGAAGGAGGTGAAACCACTGAGTGGGAGTATGAATGGAGAGGACCCAGGACACCCACACAGTGGACACACAATAATGATGTGACATTCAGAGTTTCTGAGTCCAGCAGTGGAGACTACATGTGTAAGAGTCGACGCAGAGATGACTCATATTCTTCAACAGAGTGGAGTGAAGCCTTCACATTGTCAGTATCAAGTAAGTCATGTTTGTTGTGTGATCTCCATTTGACAAATGTCATAATGGTCAGCACAGGATGAATTCAATGGTCTACAAAGCATGTTCCATTGTTAGTCAGACAAAATTGTAGATTCATACAATTCAAGATATCAAAGATATGAAGGAAGGTATATAGAATTATGTATCAAAGAAAAAAATCATAAAAAATATATGTTTTATATTTTAGATTCCTCAAAGTAGCCAACCCTTGATTTGTTTATAGCGCTGCAAACCCTTGGCCTTCTCTCAGTGAGCTTCATGATGTCGTCACCTGAAATGGTTTTCACTTCACAGCTGTGCCGTGTCAGGGTTTATCTGTGGAATTTCTTGCCTTCTTAACGGGGTTGAGACCATCAGTTGTGCAGAAGTCAGGTTGGTACACAGCTGACAGCCCTATTTGACAACTGTTGAAATTTATACTATAGCAAGAACCAATCACCTAAATAAAGAGAAGCGACAGTCCATCATTACTTTAAGAACTTTAGTCAGTCTGGAAACTGCTAAAACTTTGAATGTGTCACAAGTGCAGTCACAGACACCATCAAATGCTACAATGAAACTGGCTCACATGAGGACCACCCCAGGAAAGGAAGACCAAGAGTCACCTCTGCTGCTGAGGATAAATTCATCCCAGTCACCAGCCTCAGAAATCACAAGTTAACAGCAACTTAGATTAGAGCCCAGATAAATGTCACACAGAGTTTCAGTAGCAGACACGTCTCTACATCAACTGTCCAGAGGAGACTGTGCAAATCGGGCTTTTATGGTCAAATATCTGCTAAGAAACCACGACTAGGGAAAAGCAACAAGTAGAACAGATTTGTTTGGACCATGAAACTCAAGGAATGGACATTAGACCAGTGGGAATCTGTGCTTTGGTTTGATGAGTCAAAATTTGAGATGTTTGGTTCGACCTGCTGTGTCTTTGTGTGACGCAGGGAAGGTAAAAAGATGGTCTCTACATGCATGGTTCCCACTGTGAAGCATAGAGGAGGAGGTGTGATGGTGTGGGGCTGCTTTGTTGGTGACACTGTTGGGGATTTATTCAAAAAGGCACACTGAACCAGCGTGGTTATCACAGCATCGTGCAGCGATGTGCCATCCCATCCGGCTTGTGTTTCTTGTGTTTGATCGTTTGATATTTCTCATCATCTCTGTGAACTCCTTCAAGACTGTTGGAAAACCATTTCAGGTGACAACATCATGAAGGTCATTGAGAGAATGAGTGTGTAAAGCAGTAATTGAAGTGAGGGTGGCCTATGTCTTGTGAGAATCTACAGTGTAAATAGTCATGAAAATAAAGAAAACCTTTAAATAAGAACATGTGTCCAACTTTTGTCTGGTAGTATATGTGTGTATATGTATGTATATGTGCTTTTCATAAGAGCAGATAAACCCACAGCCACAGTGGCACCAGAAAAGGCAGTCATATACTCATACAGTCTCTCCTCACGGTCTCACTGTTTTTCTCCATCTGTTAAATGAACACAAAATGATCTTTTTTTTTTTGTGCAGGTCCATTCCTAACTATAAAACAACAAATTTACCATTATTATGAAATACATATCTTAATATTTCTCTGTTGATTTTGTTTCTATTTTATGAATATTTTTCTGTGAACAGGTCTCAATAAGCCCACTGTGACCCTGCAGCCATCCTGGCCTCAGATATACAGCGGTGAGACAGTCACTGTCAGATGTGAGATTCAGGGAGGTGAAGGAGCTCAGTGGACGTATGAATGGAGAGCAGCCAAGTTAAACACACCTCCAACATCCAATGAACACAGAATCACAGTTACTGAGTCTGACAGTGGAGGATACAGCTGCCGGGCAGAAGGGACTATTTCTTCTCAGAGTGGAGTGATATCATCACACTGACTGTGTCATGTAAGTTGGAGATGTTTCATCTATAATAGGTAAAAAATAAAAATAAAAAGGCTTATTCTATGATACAGCTTTCTAGCTATCTTAGTGTTGCTCAACTTTCAGATGGCAATAAAAGTACTGTTTTTTTCTTTGTTGAATAAAAGTATTCACAGTGAAAGATCCAGTACAGAACAATGTGTATCACAGCATCATCTTTCTTATCTGCCCTATCAACATCTACTGTACAGATGGTGAACCTGTCTTAGCACATCCACTAAGAAAAAATTATGTATTAGTCTAATTTATTATTTATTTCTTCCTCCTTTTATTCTTCTTCTCCTTCATTTCTATATGCACTGGTTTCTCTTCTGAGTATCTGAGCATTTTTTTTTCCTATGGCTCCACATGTGGAGTTTTACCTATTCCAGCAACTTACTGTATTATGGTGCAGTTAGTTCATTTTTTTTTTAGCCTAAATTTATTTTTAAATGGATTGCTAGACACACTTTTTTTTTTTTTAAATAGAAAATTTGGAAAAAGTCTGGCTGAGACTTAAAACTGTAAAATGGCCTAATTTTATTTAAAGATTTGGCTGGTGCTGATATGATTTATCATTTTTCTCCATTTACATTATTATTCTTATTGACATTAACTCTTAGACAAAATCAAAGTACATAAAATATATCCACTAAATGTATTTAGGATTAGAAAGTGTTCATTTCTCTGCAGTAGAAGATCTGATTCTTCCAGAGTCTGATCAGTAAATTATGTCACACTTCAAGTATAACATTTACTATTATTATAACAAATATATTCCAGAAACAGTGAATTAAATATTAAAAATTCACATTGGAGCTCACACTGAGTGATCTTTGTGAGTCATGATAGAATTACTGCCTTGCAATTTTCAACTCGAGTGGACAAATCAGTGTCTCACAGGAAGGTCTCTTCCTTCGTGCAGAGGAAGAAGAGGAAACCCATTTTACTACACAGAGTACAACAGGGAATAAGTGAAGTTTTGATTTTGGGTTTAAAGAACAATGTAGAATAAATTCACGATTCAGCATTTAGATGAACACACAACAGCATCATATTTGTTTAACCTGTTTGGGATTATGATGTTGAGCAATTCTTGAACTGGACTGTGTCAAATAAGACTGAAAGGAGACACTGAGTGGGATTATGAGTGGGAAACAAACAGCAGGATAAAAGCTCCAAATCAAAATGAATACAGGATTAGATCTGCTTCATCATCCAACAGTGGAAACTATCGCTGTAAGGGCAGAATGAAAAGTTCACAGCATAAAACAGAGTGGAGTGATTCAGTCACACTGACAGTTTCTGACAGTAAGTAGAGTCATAGTTCATTTAAGCTGGTGTACTGCCTCTGCTATGGTTGGGCAGTCAGCTAAACTCCTTCCCCACATCAAGACTCTGACTACACGATTCCCGGTTCACAGGTTTATTGACACAGGGAAAGGTGAAAATGTAACAAACAGTACAAGGCATAATCACTGTACTTATTCACCATGTACATATATATAACGATGAAAATATATTAACCCAGTTTTTTAATATAAGTCAACATGCAATGTTCATATGAAGTACTTCCCTTTTTAACTCAAATACAAACATCAAATCATGATTTTAACAACTCTTGCTGTAATGAATGCCTCCAATTTGTTTGTCGTTCCCCTTTAACTAGCTCCATAAGCGATTGCTAGCGTAAACTGCATAAGATTGGTTTCATCATTAAACTTACAGAAAAATGAACTTACTTGAAAGAAAATGGTCTATACATGCACATAAAACAAGTCTATACATACCCACAATGCTACCAAAGGCATAGGATGTATGTGGATGCCACTGGATTTATCTGGCTAAGGCCACCATGCTGCACATGCCTTCTCCTTAATTCACAGACTTACATCCTGTTTACTGACGACATCATGTCCTATTACCAACTACAGTTTTTAAGGTGGCACCAGAGAGTTACAATTGCATATTTAAACATTTACGAATCCAAGAAGACAGTCTACCTTAAAATAACTTTTGATATCAGAACACCTGGAAATAGAAACAGTTTGTAAAAATGTGTTTTTATTCGTACATGTTGAGATATTTGACATGTTTAGATAGTCTCACTCTTAAAGTTCATAATAAATATTTGTGAGTCAACATTTTAGTGACATTGAATTCAGAGTTAAGAGACGAAACATTGAGAGAAAATCTTTGTTGAACAGATAAACCCCGTCCTGTCCTCACTGTGTCTCCATCATGGCTGAGTCCTGGAGCCTCAGTAACTCTGAACTGTGAGGTTGAACATCCGTCTGCAGGATGGAGCTTCTACTGGTATAAAGCTGTTCCTGATCTATCAGAGAAATCCTCCAGTTATGAGCTGCTACCTGATGGCAATTGGACTGCAAACAACTCCAACATCATTCATGGACAGACACACACAGCAGGATATGTGTGCAGAGCTGGAAGAGGAGACCCAGAGTATCACACTGATCACAGTCAACCAAAGTTTGTCTGGTCTGCAGGTCAGTTTGATTCTCTCTATCTTTTTTCAAGTAATGCAACAGCAAAAAAATGTAAATTGATGGGGTTTTTTTGGTTTAGGATTGAAGGTGAAAATTATACAAACATTGTGTCTTTTAGCACTGACCTTTAAACATTAAAGCAAAAGAATATTTTCACTGTGATATTTTGAATCCTAACATCTGTGAGCTTTGTCTCTTCACTGCATGTTGTTTCCAGATGTTCATTCAGCAGCGTCTCTCACAGTGAGTCCTGACAGAGTGCAACACTTCACCTCTGACTCTGTCTCACTGACCTGTGAGGGAAACTTCACTGAGTGGAGAGTGAGGAAGTTCTCTGAGGACGGCCGACTGTACTCTGACTGTAGGAGAATGACTGGATCCACATGTAACATCAACACATCAAAGTCAGATACTGCAGTGTACTGGTGTGAGTCTGGATCAGGAGAGTTCAGCAGTGCAGTCAACATCACTGTACAGAGTATGTTATTATACATTTACTTCATGGATTTGAATGATTTAGACATCACGTGAACATTTGTCCCAGTTTTGCTGTATGTGAGTAATTTCATGTGGGAAAAATATATGACATACAGCAGTTTTTAAATATACAAGATCAGATCTTCATGATGAAAACATTTGTACAATCTGTTCTTATTATTGTTTGTCAGCTTTTTCTAAAAGTGTGCACCAGCTGATGTGACTGAAACAATTGTGTGTGATTGTGTCACAGATGATGGTAATGATCCTATCCTGGTGAGTCCTGTTCATCCTGTGACTGAGGGAGCTTCTGTTAGTCTGAGCTGCAGTTTGAGAACACAAAAAATACTTTCCAATGTGTTTTTCTATCACAATGACAAACTTATTCAAAATGATACCCGAGGGGAGCTGAAGATCTCTGCAGTGTCAAAGTCTGATGAAGGTTTCTACAAGTGTCAGTACTCAGGAAGAGAGTCAGCACAGAGCTGGATGTCAGTTAAAGGTGAGCAGGATCAAAACAGTTGATGCATTTTTGTAAACCAATGACTGAGAAGGAACATTAGATTGTCTGATTTAATTTTCAAAGTCACCTGGCTCTATTTTATAAATGTATTTATTCATAAGATTATAATTTATTAATTAATTTCTGTTTTTGTTACAGTAACTGTATCAGGAGCTGACAGCTCTTCATCTCCTGTGTGGTTGATTGTTGGACTGGTTTGTGGAGTCTCTCTCATTATTATTCTCCTGCTCTTGTTGTATCGCTGCAGACAGTTCAAGTGTAAGAGCCTCTTTACTGTTATTATTATTATTATTATTATTTTTGTTATTATTAGTAGTAGTAATAGTCATAGTCGTAGTCATAGTATTAGTAGTAGTATTGACATTTCATTGAGTATCTGTCACAGGTAGTAAAGTAAAACACAACTTTATCACAGAACTTGGAAAGTAATCCAAATAAAACAAAAACAAAAACTAAGAAACCAAATTTCTACCAATCTTAGGAAAACAAACTATGATGAAGGATGTGACAGTAAAGGAAGATTGAGTCAGTCTATAAAACACAGGATAATGAGATGATGGGAAACAGGTGGGAACACAGTGACAACTAATGCCCCTTTTCCATTAGCACCTACTTGGATCAACTCACAGCTATTCGAATCGGATTGACTGGATTTCTATTACAATCAAGTACCACCTAATGTGCGTGGTCATCCTCATAGCAACGTGGTTGAGCATCCTATGACGTAATTAGTATGCGTCACACGCGCTACAACAAAGGTAGACTTTGAGGCGATGATATACCTGCTGCTCAGTCTGTGAATTTCCGTCTGACTCTGGGACCATGGTGTTGCTTTTGCAACTGTTTTCCTCATTGCTGGGTTTCAAAAATGGTTTTGATTTTCATCAATGAAATACTCTCATAAGTCATTGAGTGACGCCACTGACCAGCCAATCAGTGTGATGCAGGCTGATGACGTCACATTTTGGGATCGCCTTGGATGGCTTGGAACTCCGGCTGAGTAAATACTGAAAAAGTACCTGGCAACAGGAACTATGACCTGATGGAAAACCCTGAAAACCGTGGCGATCCGACCTGAGTAGTTACTAATGGAAAAGAGGTTAACAGAATGATTTGGGTGGATGTAAAACTAGACACAAGATACAGACGAGAACAGAGACCAAAATAAAACAGGAAATGACTGACACTGAGACCTGGACTAAGACACACGAGTTTGAGGCAGACAGTAGACAAAACATGGAGACCAGAGAGAAAGAACAGAGTGAGAACACAAGGGGATAAACAACCTCTCATTAACCAAATAGACAGATAACCAGAATGTAAACATAACATCATACGAGAATGCCAGAATGTCAACAATACAAAATACAGAACTATGAAACCAAGAATTATCAATAATAGAAAACCAGAGAAACCAAAACATCAAAACCCGGGTCAACCATTCAGGGACCTTAAAGGAAGCACAGGCAGGAAGACACCTGCGAGACACTGTTGCCTGTCGCACCTCCAACAGTGACATCATGGCAGCTGAAGGGTCATCAGCTGAGAGCCACCCTTCATTGATGTTTTGCTCCATTAATCCTGGAACATCTTGTGGTGGTGGAGCAACAGGGGGGAGGTCTCCCTACTGTCCCTGCAGCTGACCGTAGGACACTTGTCTTCCCACATCTGGTCTTTCCAGATCTCCATTAATCTTTACATGACGTAGGTTCAGTTTGTGCTCAGCAGTTTTTCAAAGAACATTTATCAAAATCCAGTTGGACGAACATCTAAATAACCAACTGACTACATGCACAAAAGATCAGAAACAAACAGGATTTTATAACCTGATTGTATCTTTAACTCAACTGAAAGAATCCACAAATGTTATTGTTTCATATCAGAACAACACAAACAGTAACATCATGATGGGTTCATGGTCTGAAAATATCTGATAGTCCTGGTGTTGATTTAAACACAACTAATGAAACTCTCTAAACGGTTTTTCTGTTTTTGCACTTATCCTTGAAAAATGTGTCATGTTGGTTTTCATGTGTGAGCCACTGAAACACTGGTGCAGTATATCATGTGAAAAGCACAGAGCAGCTAGAGATGAAACAGTCTTTGAATTTAAGGAAACTGGCACCATGTCATTGGTTTACAATTGTGTAACTAAAATATGAACATTTCAGGTGCAGATAAACCCCCAGATGTCATTTACTCTAATATTGAACTGGAAAACTTTGTTAATAAGCGTGAGTACACAAAACATATACAATGTAGAAAAATTGTTTTTGAAATGTTTAAAAATGTATTAATTATTTTTCTTTTGTGGATTCGATCATCTTAACAGGGAAGCATCATAAACCAGAGCAGAGTGCTGTTTACGCTTAATGTGAGGACGGGAGCTGCAGGTACAGTCACAACAGTCTCATTCAGTGTTTGTACTTGAATGTGTGTATATATCTCACAGCAGTGGTTTTTATTTATTTATTTATTCAGTATTAATCAGACTTTGAAAAAGGCTCAAGATTTTCTGCCTTTGCACATCTAATAATGATAATATTTTTTTGTTATGTAGAAAACGCTGCTCTTTATGAATCAGTTACACATGTGGAAGACACTAGAAATGGTACAGTACATCTTTGGAAGCAGCTGGAAATGATCTTTTTCTTATTTAAGGAGACTAACTCATTAACGTGTGATGCCTGTTTAATCCTGTAAATTATTATATGAACATTTCAGGTGTTGGTGACCCCAAAGATGTCACATACTCTCTTACTAAGTTAAAAAACATTGGAAATAAGCGTGAGTACTTACACACACACTTACATATACATATATATGTATATATATATATACAGTATATATATATTCCTTTGTGGATTTCATTATCATAACAGGGAGGCTTCGTAGAGCAGAGGAGAGTGCCATTTACTCTGATGTGAAGATGGGAGCTGCAGGTAAGGTCACAACAGTCTCATCCAGTGATCCGGTCATTGCGTGTAGTAGTACTGATCACTAGAGATGAATCTTGCACACATGTGGAAATTCATATCTTTAAAAAAATCTCTGCTTTGTGTACAGTATGTTATTTTTCTTGCATCTAAAGTGTGATTTTATAAATGCTTTCCAGCTGTTTCTTTGAGATATTTCCCCATATTTTTTCTTTGTTTTGTTTTGTTAGTTTGCGTGTTTTAGGGGAGACCAGGTCTGGTTGTAACACATTTTGCTCCGGCACAACGCAATAAATTTTTGTGCTAGAGGTCTCAAACCTTTACACAAAATACCCATTTTTTCCCTATAAATGTCAACTATTCAAAGCCCTGCAAGAATACCACAGACCTTGTGTGTTAATGTTAAATACATGGCGTTCCTTTGTTATAACCTACTCCACAATCAGGGTGGGTTGTAACACATGCTGGGGAGAAGTGCAAGTCGACACCAGAGAATGTGCTTCAAAAAGTGATGTATTGGAATAAAAGAACAGTTTCTGTCTCTATTTCTCTGTGACTGACCATAACTCAAACACACCCTGGCATGTGTGGCTGTGTACATTAGTTTAACAGAGCAAACTTTCATAATACGACAGACACTTGGATGGGTGGACCAGTGGGTTCAGGGCATAGTGTTCTGGGAGGCTGGCCGACACAGCTGGGTCCTTACAGCTGTGGCTCCAGTAAACATCAGCTGATACTAGAAAGTAATATTAAATAAATTCTAACAAGAGCTGATCAAGCTTAAACGTGCTGCTGGTTTCCTCTTTCTGGCACAAAGTGGGCTATAAACAAATGAGAGAGACGGGACTTGCGTCAGAAAAGCCGATCAGCTGATCAATGCTCAGTTTCATGATTGAAGTAGCAACAGGAGAGGGAGGGGAGAGAATGAGAGAAGAAGAGGCAGCTGTGCCACGTAAAGACACAGAATAACTCCAGCTTTGTGTCTTTTTCATTTTAGCTAAGGTATGGAACAAATCGCTTCCTTTTTGGCTCAATACGAAACGTGTAATATTTTCTCTGACTGCGGGACGATTCCGTTTTTTACGGGACGGTTGGCAACTCTACTAACTAACCTTATGAATAAAATAAAGTTCACTATCAGTCAGTGGCGGTCCTAGCCTGTTTGGCGCCCCGGGCGAACACGCCCGCTGGCGCCCCCCCCTCCACACACACACACACACACACACACACACATATATGACCCTATATATGAAGAGAGAGAGAGTATGCAAACGGCTACCAAACAGACATCATAATTCGTCATACAATGAGAACAGGACAAATCAACAATTGACACTGACTAATTAATATTATATTATTGTATATATTGTTTGGAGTTTAGTCTCTTACTGTTACTATTTTTACCATTTCTTCTTGGAGCAACTGTAACACACATAATTTCCTTAGGGATTAAGAAAGTATTCTGATTCTTAATGTTTTAGGATACATGACCTGCCATTATCCAATGACACATCTGCTTACCTGTATCTTTTGCTCGTTTCTCCTTGTAGGAGCCATAATTAAATGTATTGAATTTTAATGATCACTGGGTTTTCATTTGTTTGGTTGCTATGGTGATGTGTAACGAGAGTCACGTGGGTGTTAGCGGTGACATTAAGAGGGCGTTGTCAGTCTGTCTTTCACTGGTTTGATTTTGACAGAGCAGGGCTGGGTAGCCGTAGTTTTTGTTGACCGCAGCCAACGAGTTTCCCCTTGTTGCATTAGAGCTGTGATGTTTTAAGAGTTTGAATCGCGAGCTGATCACATTGCTCTGTAAACTTTTCAAGCACTTTAATAAACAAGCAAGCAATTCCACCTCTCGCATTATTGCGTACAGTTGACAGCGCATCAGGCAAATAGGCAGGCTCAGTCCCCGGCCTAGCGACTGTGGAAGTCGCTACACTCCTCTTCTTTTCTCTTTTTTTAAACTTTAAAAACGGGTTGTGTGTGAGACTTTAAATCAACAAAATATAAAATATACATTTTAAATTGTTATTGATCCCTTTACCCCGAGTCCTAAAGTGTATATTTATTTTCTTACTCTTCTTATATTTATTGTTTGTTTACTTGCACTGCTGTAACTGGAGCCTCGTCGTCTCGCCTCTATATACTGGACTGTATGTAGCGGAGATGACAATAAAGTTTACTTTGACTTCAGCAGCGAGCAGGCGCACCGAGGGCTCTCGCGCTCACTTTTCGCCTATAGAATTTCAAAAAAACATTGGTGCAAATTATAAGTCTGTATCATAATGTCTGGTGTTTTCGTGTTGTTGGTTTGTTTTTATTTTGTTTTATCTTGCGAGTTGGTTATTAGATGCTGCTCCAGCCACCCAGAGAATCCCCACCGCCCGCCCTCTCCTCCCTGTGCCGCAAGCAGCAGGCGCACCTCAAACGGAGGGCGCCTTACTCCCAGCAAATGGGCGATAGAAAACTGATCGGTGCCTATGCCATTCCCAATATGCGCTGGCATGATGTCGGGGCAGCATGAGTACGAGCAATTTTTTTTTTTTGCCGATGCCCGTGATGCCGCCCCCCACCACGATGCCGCCCCGGGCAACCGCCCGTGTCGCCCGTATCTAAAACCGCTACTGCTATCAGTAACATCATAGCACCCGCCCAGCTGTATAGAAACTCCGTCATGCTAGCTAGTATGCAGTACGAGTTATTGTAACTGACTGTAAAAAGTCAGAACAACGAAAATAAACTCCACCTAAACTTGGTTTATATCTGACCCAGATAGACTGCAGGTCATAACTTCTTACCTGAAGTCTGTGGCTTGCTGTGACTAAAGCTTGGCTGTAATCAGAGTACTGTGTAATCAGATTACCAATGTAATCAGACAAATGGTGTAATCAAATTACTCGGGTAATCAGTGTATTTGGGTAATACTGTAATAGAGTACTTAGGTAATCAGATTACACAGAAATACTGTAATCAGATAATAATAATAACAATAATAATAATAATAATAATAATAATAACAATAATAATAATAATAATGATAATGGATTGCATTTATATAGCGCTTTTCAAGACCCTCAAAGCGCTTTACAATTCCACTATTCATTCACTCTCACATTCACACACTGGTGGAGGCACTGGTGAAGCTACAGTTGTAGCCACAGCTGCCCTGGGGCAGACTGACAGAAGCGAAGGCTGCCATATCGCGCCATCACCAGTAGGCGGTAGGTGAAGTATCTTGCCCAAGGACACAATGACCTAGACAGGCGTTAGTACTCTGATTACTATCAGAGTACTAACGCAGTCAGTAATGTGTAATCAGATTTATAATGTAATCAGAGTACTTGGTAATACTGTAAGCAAAGTACTCAGGTAATCTGATTACCCCTTTAATCTGAGTACTTGTGTAATCAGAGTAAACAAGTAATCTGATTACATGAGTACTCTAAATACAGTATTACTGATTACACATGTACTCTGATTACACAGGTAATCTGATTACCTAAATACTCAGATTAAACAGGTAATCAGATTACACTGTAATCAGAGTACTTAGGTAATCAGATTACTTGTGTAATCAGAGTACTCATGTAATCAGATTACTTGTTTACTCTGATTACACAAGTAATGTGATTACACAAGTAATCTGATTACACAAGTAATCTGATTACCTAAGTACTCTGATTACAGTGTAATCTGATTACCTGTTTAATCTGAGTACTTAGGTAATCAGATTACCTGTGTAATCAGAGTACGTGTGTAATCAGTAATACTGTATTTAGAGTACTCATGTAATCAGATTACTTGTTTACTCTGATTACACAAGTACTCTGATTACACAAGTAATCTGATTATCTATGTACTCTGATTACAGTGTAATCTGATTACCTGTTTAATCTGAGTACTTGGGTAATCACAGTACTTAGGTAATCAGAGTACGTGTGTCATCAGAGTACGTGTGTAATCGGCAATACTGTAATCAGAGTACTCATGTAATCAGATTACTTGTGTAATCAGAGTACTCATGTAATCAGATTACTTGTTTACTCTGATTACACAAGTAATCTGATTACACAAGTAATCTGATTACCTAAGTACTCTGATTACAGTGTAATCTGATTACCTGTTTAATCTGAGTACTTAGGTAATCAGATTACCTGTGTAATCAGAGTACGTGTGTAATCAGTAATACTGTATTTAGAGTACTCATGTAATCAGATTACTTGTTTACTCTGATTACACAAGTACTCTGATTACACAAGTAATCTGATTATCTATGTACTCTGATTACAGTGTAATCTGCTTACCTGTTTAATCTGAGTACTTGGGTAATCACAGTACTTAGGTAATCAGAGTACGTGTGTCATCAGAGTACGTGTGTAATCGGCAATACTGTAATCAGAGTACTCATGTAATCAGATTACTTGTTTACTTGTTTAGTAGCTGCCAGGGCCAGAAAAGGACAGTGGTAGCTGAGTGTGGGTCAAATTTGCTACAAAAAACCCCTTTGTATGTCACAACCACTTTGTTCTCAATAAAATCTGCATACACTTGCAGCCATGACAAGCACCATGTGAAATCACGGATGGAAGTGGGTAAAACTGAAATCATCATATGACTCCTATCTCATCCCTGAGATAGATAGGATGAGATTGGTGACGTTACAACTCTCCCATGTTACAACCATACCCAGTCTCCCTACATGAACTCATCTATATCTTTAAATATAAAACACTTCATTTTTATTTCAGTTTCAGTCAACCTCTAAGCTTGTCCCTTCAGTGAATAGCTTCATATCATATTTCTGCTGAATAAATATCACTTCTCTTTTAGAGGACAGTCTGATGTATGCTGAGATCAACCACCACAAAAAAGAAAAAGCCAAGAAAAACAAAGGTGAGCAAAGTCTGCCATCATCTCCACTGAGTATTGTTCAGTCTGTTTCTTATCTTAAAGATGTAAATCTTCCTATGTTACAATTTCTATTCACAGTTTACATAATTTAATAAAAGCTTCTTTTTATCGCTTTTTAATTGATATAATCTTTTTATATGAATTGTTCGTCTAAGTACAAGTACATTGATTTTTTAAGTATAAAATATATCTTATAGATTACTGTTGTAGCAGTAGCAGTGTATAAAAATCACATTAGGAAGCACTTTCGTTAGTAGTAATAGTAGTAATAATAAGAAGATGAAGAATCAATTCCATTCTCTGTTTCAGCGCAAATAAAATCAGGTGCATTCATATCTAATGACTAATCATTTTTTAAATTTAACTTTTTTTAATTATTAATTTATTTTATATTTCAAGGCTTCTATATAAAACTTTGATTTGATTTCTCTTCCATGCAGCAAAAAAAGCCCATGTTTTTTTTGTTTGTTTTTTTCTATTTATTTATTTTTTTGTGCTGTTTTATTTTCTAATTTTTGGACAATTATGATATAAAAAACAGTTATTGATTTTAATTATGAGAATATGAAGACGTTTAAATAATTGTCTTTCTACTTACAGGAAAATCAAGTCCTGAATCAACCAATGAAGCAGTTTACTCCGAAGTCAAATTAGAAAGAGCTCTAGGTAATATGAAAAAATAATTATTAAATCTAACTATATCCTCAGTTAACATTTTTTGTATAAAACTTTGAAGGCAAAAGTTAGATATGTCATCTTTAGTATTTGAGCTTTAAAGTTAAGATTTTGCACATTTTTACAAAATCTTACATATTACATTTTTACATATTACACACGTAAAAAATGTGTAATATTTAGGTACCGCTGTGTCCAAGCTACTTACACTTTCTTTCTTCACTTGTGAGATTATCTTCAGACCGTTGTAAATTTCTTATATTTTAACTCCATCCAGCTTTTTCCATTGATCCTTCAGCTGTATGTTATATTTGTGCTGCACAAATGTATGCTGAGATCTCATATCTCTTGTAGAGGACAGTCCAATGTATGCTCAGGTCAGCCGCCGGAATAAAGGAAATGCTAAGACAAACAAGGGTGAGTAAAGCCTGCAATCATCTCCAGTGATGACATGGATAATTTATTATAATGATTTATTATTTTTGATTAAAAATGTAAATCTGTTTGTTTGTGTGTGTGTGCATTTTTGTTTATATCACTAATAAAAACAGTGATAAAGAAAACTTTGTTAACCTGTGGGTTAAGAAAATTATTGTTGTTTTTGTTGTTGTTGTTATTATTATTATGAGACTACACAAGTCTTTTAAGTAAACTTCTCTCCATTACAGGAAAATCAAGTCTTGTGTCAGCTGATGAAGCAGTTTACTCTGAAGTCAAACGAGGGAGCACTCTAGGTATTTATGCTAACATGATGGAGAATAATGTGATGATTTAATGTTGTTCTTTAGCTCATAAAATTGTTTCAAATTGGAAATCTTGTTGTCTTTTTTACAGGTCCGTGAGGAGAGCTGTAACAGCAACCCCATAATGAAGCATTTTATGAAGCCACTGTTGCTCCTCTGCTACCCAAGTGTCATACACGCCCAATAAGTATAAGAGTTATAGGTCATCATCATTATGAAATACAATATCTGTATTAATAACTGTAGACTTATGACTGTATTTTAGCACAAAAAAGTACAAACTGGTGTGCTTCTGTTTAGTTTCATGCTCTCTTTATTCACTCAGTGATAATAACAGTTTGACGTACAGTCAGCTTTTTCACTGTTACATATGGTTTATTAATGTTTGGGCAATAAACACTGTATATTTTTGTATGTAATGATCTTCTACATTATTAAAAGAAGACTGATATGATATGGTATATATCTGACTGTATTTGTGCAAAATACTAATGAACCTGTTGATGTCAATTATGGAATAATTTGCTTTTTCTTCATGAAAATATGCGTTCATATTGTGATATGTGTGTCTGTGGTTGTGTGTGTGTGTGTCTGAGAGAGATACAAACATATAAACATACAGAATGTGAGATGCTGCGTTTGCTCCAGTTCAGTGTGGTGGCAAGGCCCAAAAATAATATCTGCCCGCTGCTTTTTCACAGAGTCATGAAAGGCCTTATCTTCATCTCTTCATTAAATAAAAACAATGACCAAAAAATTGTGTTCTTTGACTACAGAACTAAAATGACAAAGAACAATCTAAGCTGAATGTGTGCAACCTTATGGAAAATATATTTTAGCTCTGACAGCTGGTAGACAGAAGGCATAGACACAGAACAACTTTCTGTGACTCACCGGCTGAAGAAGTGGAAGAGTGAGAAACTGAAATGTCCAATCTATGTTCTTTTTGGAGTCCGGAGAATTGCTGGGAGCAGAAAGGCAGAAACAGAGTAGGCCAGCATCAGGAGACCAGATCAGCGATGAATAGTGAGTATAGGGAATAGGTAACTGAAGAGACAGAGAATGCACGTTAATACAACAACATGGAAACCAATTTATCAGGGGTAAATTGGCTTCCATGTTGTGACGTTGAGGTGCAGGTGAGATGAGCCAAGAGCTGGTAAGCCAGAACTCCACCCAGGAGGGACAAACCAGGATTCAGGGACAGGAACAGAAAAACAGCACAACATGACACTCAGTCTGGGCCATGACATATATAGGACCTCATATGGGTATTCTTTAATTAGCGTTGCCAACTGTCCCATTTCAGCTGGCACATCCCATATAATGAGCAAAATTGGTTTGTCCCTTATTCTACTAAATATCATGAAAATTGATGGTTACCCGCAATGTCACACACAGTGCGTTTTTACACTATGCCCAGCTAGTTGTGCACTGTGCTTCTGGCATGCCAGAGTGTCCCTTATTTGATATTTAAAAAGTTGGCAACCCTATCTGTAATTGACATATCATTTACATATCCACGTAGGCTGCCGTACATCAAATGACCAGCATATCTCTGTACTTCCAAATGAGCTGTTAAAGTGGCCTTTGTGTGATCTGTCCTTGGTGAAGCAAATGGCCGAAAAGATTTGACACATTGACGGGGCTTCTCTCCACCACTGTAGAAAAATGTCCTGGTCCACCACTTCTCCTCTGCTCAGGCTTAGCCTTTCACCAGCCCCTCACTCTTCATCCTCCATGCTCACCGTTTCTTCTTCTCTGCCAGTACTTGCATCTCGCTCGACGAAGAAGCTCTTGATGGCGAATTAGTAGTTACCAGCCCAAGACCTGCAACATGTCTGGGGAGCTCACCTTTGCCCATTTTCTGGAAATTCCTGACTCAGTGTTGGCCAGCTCTTCTGCCTTGATGATACCAACAGTTCATTGGAGGTTCTGCACCTAGTTAGTCTGAGGCATCTGCAACCTTAATTCCTTGAGCTCCCTCTTCCAGGTAGAAGTTCCCACCTATGTTGCCCAGCATACTTGCTAAGCTGTCAGCCCTGTGCAGCTCAAGCTTTAGAAACCCAGGCTACCAGAGCCTTCTGAGCAGCTCCAGCTTCCCGAGTCATCTCTGAAGCCTTCAGCGCTGCTCCAGTCACCAGTCATCCCATACAAACAGAATCAGAGCCCATGGGCCCTGAGCAACTGGGACCAGACGCCATGGATTTTTTGCCACCGAGTTCCAAGGGCCTCTGTGTACCTGCGCTGCTACAGTTGACCTCCAACCAAGGCACCTAAGGTTCATTGTTCTGGTCCCAGTCCCTTCCAACATCTTCATCAAGATGATATAGAATTATGTGTGGGATCACATTTTTTTATATTTAAAATTAAATGTCTATCTATGATTAGCACTCTTGGCTCGCAGTACTAACCACAGCCTGCTCATATATTTCTCTGTGGAGTTTCCCACAGAGTTAAGCCAGAATAAACTTTACTCTGACTTCCTCTGACAGACCAAAGATGTGCTTGAGAATGGCTGATTCTCTCTCTCTATGTTGGCCCTCTGATAATGTGGCGACCTTTCCAAGATGTACACCACTTTTTGTCCCTGTGTCACTTTGAATTAGATAAGAGGTTAAACAATGGATGGATGTTGCTATTTTGACAGTGTTGCACTCTCTTACTTTTGATGGGAGCACTGTATCACTATACACTGTGATCATGTCAGCAACAACAACTTCACCTGTAGAGTTCAAGACTTTGGAGATGATGAATGCTGTATTCTTTTTAATAAAAGTAAAATAATCAGTACTTTTAAAATTGTACTACTTTCTTTTTGTGTCAGCTTTGCATATGTGCATATGTAGTTTCTGTCCATTCAGCTATACTTATTTTCATGTACTGAAAGTGACCTGATGAATTACATCATCTAGAGAAAAGGAAATGCAGTCTGTAGCTTAGAGCTGCAGACAATCAAAAAAGAATCTAGTCAAGAAGAGCACAGTGGGAATATAATGCTGCTCTCTTTGTACTCCGCTACCCATAGTCAAAGTGCAAGGCTATTAAAATTTGAGAGAACTGGAGTGACTATGGCCATGACACATATCTTTGTGTGCATGTGTGTGTGTGTGTGTGTGTGCATGTGTGTGTGTGTGTGTGTGTGTGCGTTTGTGTGTGTGTGTGTGCGTTTGTGTGTAGGTGTCTAGAGAAGCTGCAAAGGGTGCATTTGTCAGACTCACAAATGGCAATTTTTCCTCATTGTTGACTGATGTTTAATATTGTAACTAGGAAACAAATGTAGTCACGCTAGTCCAAGTAGTAGTTTAGATGATGCATGTATTTCATAGTGAATTACCAATAACAGGAACCACTGCAACCAGAAAATCGCGCTCTGATCACTGAGAATGATAATTACATAAATAAATGCAGAACATAATGTGACTGTTTTAACCTTTCTTGGCACAAGACGCAAGCTGATGTGGACAACAAATGTCAGCAGTGGAACAGTGCTGCTGTGGTTTGTGTAGCTGTTTATAGTTCTATGAGCTCATTATAAAGGGGAAGGAAGCACACAGACCCTTTACAAGAAAACAGCTTCACCGTTAGAACACGTTGACTTTAGCACTGCAGCAGGGCTGGGTGTGACAATGAGGCACTCTTTGTTCTGCATGCTTGATTTATTATGTGAGTACATTAATAACTATGTCTTATGAATATCACAAATTAATGAACATGTTTCTGTATTATTGTAGGGTCTTTATCTTACAATGCAAAGTGCTTTGATGTGGCTGTTGTTGTGATTTGAAGCTAAATAAATAAAACTGAACTGAATTATGAGAATTACACTAAATTTCCAGACAATACAATTTGTCTTGAATGTAGCACATTTAAAGTTTATTTCAATATAATTATATTGAGTGATTCCTTAACTTTATCAAAAACAGGTTTAACAAAACCTGATCAGGTTTCAATCTTCATTTCAGTGCTCAGTACGGTCTTCTATGGAAATGCTACAGGTGAGATTTTTTTTTTCGTTCTTGTTTTCCTCAAATGTAATTCAGTCTTTATTTATTTATTTTCATATTCATTGCCATTACCTCTTGAATAAAATTAACAAATACAACATTTTTATTATCTCTTGAATTTGCCAATGTCCTAATAATGAGATACTGCACATATAAATTACTTTGAATATTAAGAAGAGGAATCGAGACTTTTTTAAATCAAGAAGAAGAGGATGTGATTGAAGGCAAAGGGAAGAATTAAATGGTGAAAGTTGAAGGAGGAAGAATGCTGCACAGGGAGGAGTTGAGCTAGATCTGGGTGGTAGGCAAGAATTACCAGACGACTGGGAAAGTACAATTGTAGATGTGAGGGAAACCATGAGGAACGTATTTGATGTATTCTCTTGACAGAAGAAAAAGGACAAGAAGACTTAGCAGTGGAATCATGAAGAATAGGAAAGTCAAGTCAGCTTTATTTGTATAGCACATTTAAAAGACATCAAGTATCACCCAAAGTGCTGAACAGGGATAATGTAATCAAATAAAAGAAAGAATTAAAATAACTGAGTTAAAAAACATTCCAAATATCCATATTTATACACACACAAGCAGACTCTTATATACATTTGTTTATACAAGTATATATGTACTCGTACATGTGCACATACGTAAACATGCATATATGTACACACACACACACACACACACACACACACACGGGTACGCACATGGACATACATACACATACACTAATACACGTATACATATACTCATGCATACATCATCCAATGAGACACCAGAATAGCTAACACAGAATAAAAGCGGTGTCAAAGAGAGCCGAAAGTCTTTGAAAACAGATAGGTCTTCAAATTTGATTCAAAGATTTCAAAAGAGGAAGAGAATTTTATAAAAGAGGAAGACTGTTGGAGAGTCTCGGAGTGGCGATGGAGAAAGCCCTGTCACCTCTGGATTTTAACTGGGAGTGTGGAACCAGTAAAAGCATCTGACTGGAGGAACACAGAGTTCGAGTAGGTAGGTGCAGGCTAAGGAGATCTGAAATGTAACCTGGGGCCAAGCCATGGAGGACTTTAAAAACAAATAATAAAACCTTGAAATCAATTTGGTATTTAACTGGAAGCCAATGTAAAGATGTGTAAAGTTGCTCATTTTGAGCAAGTTGCAGGTGGGACAGGCTTAAATGACAGACGCCTAAATAGAGAGAGTTACAGTAATCAAGTTGTGATGAAATGAAGGCATGGATAACGGTTTCCGAATCTTTGGATGACAAGATAGTTTTGGGTTTAGAAATGCTCCTGAGCTGGAAGAAACAACTGAGTTCATATGTTTGTCCATCTTGAGGGTAGAATTGAAAATGAAACCAAGATTTTTAACATGGGGATGGATATTAGCTGATAGTGAGACTAACACAGTCTTGGTTGCCAAAAATTATTATGTCAGTTTTATCATGTTTTAGTTTGAGAAAGTTCAAAGATATCCAGCAATTTATGTCGCTAAGACAATCTGAAACTTTCTGCAATGTGCCATCAACACCTGGCTTTGGGGAGAGATAGAACTGTGTATCATCTGCATAACAAAGAAAATAGAAAATGAGAGAGGAGGATAGATGGAGGAGAGTTAGTGAATCAGAAAGTGCAGAGAATTAGTGAGGAGGAAGTGAGGAACGGTGTGAAGAGGTGGAAAAGACCTGTAAAATGCACAGAAGGATTTAGCTTTTATTCTGCACCTCCATTGCTGGAGTGGATATACAGAGCTGGGGACAACAAGATGGTTGTTGCCTGTTGTTGCAGTAATCCCAGAATCAGACTCTTGTAGGTGAAAATAATCGTCAAGCTGATGAAGCAGTCCTATTGTGCTTGGTTAGCCTGTACCTGACAGGTACCAATAAATGAAGGGGAGTGCAATTCTGGCAGTCGCGATTCAGGAAGGAAAGCAGTGTACGGTGTAAACCATGGGAATATGGTGCACTTAGTTCAGGATACAGTTGGGTATAGAAGTAAATCCTCAATCACATTGGCATTAACCACAAGGTGGTTCAGACATCCTGGGGACCTCCTCAGTGAGGTGTTCCAGGCATGTCCTACCGAAGGAGGCCGCGGGGCAATCCCAGGACATATTGAGAATAGATAGGATATCCATACCAGGGTGATTTGTGACATTCAGGTCTCTCTTGAAAAAAGGAATCTCTAATCTCAATGATGCTTTTACCTGCATAAATAAAAGATGAATAACTGGGGACTCTGCCAGATGCTCCCAGCACAAATTACCTATATGGCTGACTGATATCACATAAAACTCTACTGCCTTAGAATATGAGTGATTAAGGAAAACTTAATAGCTTCAGTCCATAATAGCTCAAGAACCAGATAATGATTTTTTTTTTATTTCTATAAAAATGTATTCCCGAAGCAAGTCATATTTTTGTGTTTTACTTGTTTTATATTTTGCTTTAAACAGCCAGTAAACCTCGGGCCTCAATAACAGCACATGAGGGAGTCATACCAGCAGGGGGCAGTGTGACACTGAGCTGCTCTGTGGAGGGCTCTGCTGGCTGGAAGTTTGACTGGTTCAGACGTGATTCAGAGTTTTCTGTGGCTCAGAAAATAGGAGCTGGAACATCAGAGCACACTATCAGTATTTCAGAAGGAGGCATCTATTACTGCAGAGGAGGGAGAGGAGATCCAGTTTTCTCCACAGAGGACAGTGTTCCAGTTAAAATTAAGAAACGGGGTGAGTGTTACGTTTTGAAATAACATAAATTAATCACTGACATCAAAGTAACACTTAATAAACCTTTTACCTGTTAATTTCTTTTCTCTTTTTATATTTGTGTTTTTCTCCACATTGTGTATGTTTTTTGGGAACAGTCCTGTATGTTGTAAAGTCGCAACACCGTTGGCCTCAGATGTTCATTGGTGAGACAATCATCCTTCAATGTGAGATCCAGGGAGGGGAAGACAAGGAGATTACATACGAATGGAAATCACCAAATCCAAACATCCCTGAAACGTCCAGTGAATACAGGATCAGCAGAGTTTCAGTGTCCCACAGTGGAGACTACAGATGTCGGGGTAGCAGTGACTGTCTCTTAGCAAAATGGAGTGACCCCTTCACACTGATTGTCTTGTGTGAGTTGAACTGTCTAGCATTCATAAAATTAAAAAAAAAATTAGATTTAATGTACACATGTGAAAGACAGGAAAGGGAGACCTATAATATTATTTCTCAAAAGGGAATGTACAGTGTTAAGAAATCAGTAAAATCTTTTGATAATTTTAGTCAGTCTATGTGTTCATCTACGTCATGTAGCTAAAATACTGAGGGGATGTTTAGATTGCACCGAGTCTGAATACAGTGGTGGTGACGGTGATGGTAAAGGGACCTAAAGACTTTCACCCCACTCAAATTTATAATCCCTTTAATAAAATACTGCAACATCCTAACATACTTGGGAACAACAGCAAATTGTCATGTAAAAAAGCTACAGTCATTAAAGTAAATGTGTACAGCTGCAAAAATAACTGGTCAGAGTAAACACTGGGGCATTTGACTACACACCTTCCCCATACAATTTAAAAGCTGAGAATTTGGTTTGCACTGGGATTCATCTGTTTATGTTCAGTTTTCCACTTCCCAAAATTATGATTTTCCAGAAAAAAGTATTCTTAACAACAGCACTAAAAAAACAAAACAAAAAACAGCTTTATAATGATTCCATGTGTCTATCATGTTCTAACGATACATGACGCTATAAAGTGGTGAGATGTAAAGTTCAATATAATAAACTCCAAAAACAGTTTGAAAAATCAGGTTCAGTAAAAGGACTAGATGTTACAATCCCTGATAATGCACTGCTTTAAATTGAGAAAATCTTGAGGAATGGCTGTTATGTGAAAAGGCAGCCCAGAAACTTTACCAGCGGCACACATCGTGGTCTTTTACCCGGCCGTTTAGCCGGGCGTGTGTCCTCTGATCCCAGTCTCTCTAAACAGTTTTGCTGTTGTACTGGCAACAAAGCCCCTGCACCCCACTTCCACTGGGCACACCTTGATCTTCCAGCCTCTGTACTTTGAGCTTCTAACGCTCAAATGCTTCCTCAATTGCTTCCTCCCATGGTACCGTCAGCTCAATGATGTACGCAAGTTTTTGGGAGTTAGCCCAAAGGACGAGGTCTGGTCGCAGAGTAGTTGTTACGATCTCAGTGGGAAAAGTTAGCCTCTGATCCAAGTCCACGTGCATCTGCCAATCCCTGGCAACCTTCAGTGGGCCCAGGTCTGGGGTTGAGGGACTTGGCCTCAGCTTGTCTCCCTCCCGGACAAATGCTGATGAAAACTGACGCTCCTCTTGGTACGTGAAAGGTTGAGCTTTGATGGATTTTCTTTTATACTCAACTTTCTCGGCTAGACAACTGAGGACCTGGTTGTGTCTCCATGTGTATCTGCCCTGAGTAAGGCTAGTCCTACAACCAACCAAGATGTGCTTGAGTGTGGCTGGGACTGTACACAGGGGGCCGGATGGGTCCTTTCCAAACCACAGCTGCAGATTTACTGGGGAAGGTAGCACATCTTGTGTCGCTCGGATGATGAAACTTAGTCTATTAGACTCTAATCCCCAGATTTCACTCCATGAGAGTTTCCTCTTTTTGACACTCTCCCACTTGCTAGGGTGGGAGCAGTGCCTCTTACTATGGGGTCCCGGGAATCTGTGAGTAACATCCCAAGCCTCACTTTTGCACATTTAAACTCCTCTACCAGGCTAGGGATAGGCAATGACAGTATCCCATCGCTATAGAGTCCAAAGCTGATGAGGCATTTGGGAAGTCCGAGCCACTTCTTAACGTAGGAGCTCACTACAATTTAAAAGACTGACTGAATGTATGAAGTGTGATTGTTTTTATGACAAAATGAAAATTGACATCAATCTACTGTTTTTTTCTCTTTCTGTAACTTCAACAGCAAGTAAACCCAGAGCCACACTGACAGCACAGAGTTCAGTCATACCAGCAGGGGGCAGTGTGACACTGAGCTGCTCTGTGGAGGGCTCTGCTGGCTGGAAGTTTGACTGGTTCAGACGTGATTCAGTCTCTTCTAAAGCTCAGCTCATGAGAGGAAATGAAGCAAACAGAGTTATTAGTGTCTCACAAGGAGGTCTGTACCACTGCAGAGGAGGGAGAGGAGATCCAGTTTACTACACAGAGGACAGCAGTGACGTCACAGTTGTGGAGACTTGTGAGTTTAACTGTTATAGTATTTCTGACAAGGCACAGTGACTCATTGTATTTGTGATCTGCGCTGTTTGTCTGTCAGTCTATACTTTATAAACTTTCAAAGCCAATTGAATGTATTTCCATTATATTTTGATTCTGTCTTGTTGTTCAGTCTTCCAGTTTGTTTATTAACTAGCTAGTTGTTTTCCAACCAGTACACTCATATGTTTGAAATAACAGAATCTATCAGTTATATGTTTTATTTTTGATAAAGAGAAGGTGGTGATAAATGGCTAATAGTAAACTTAAAAAGTTAAAAAACACATAACAGATGGCCAGTGATGAGAATAATGGTCAGGGTATGTTAGAGGGAGGAACCCTGGGGAAGGAATACATTTAAAACTCAGAGTACTGGGACACCTGACCAGATACCATGACACAAAGTCACAAAGTGCTAAGGTGAATTGTATAAAAGGAAACCAATAACTGCAGATCTCCAAACCTCCTCCTCCCCTCACTCGTGAAATAGACTCCACAATACTTAATCTCCTCTACTTGGGGCAGCAACTTATCCCTGACCTGGAGTGGGCATGCCACCCTTTTCCAGCTGAGGACCTCAGGCCTCAGACTTGGAGGTGCTGATTCTTATTTCTGCCACTTTAAACTCAGCTGAACAGCCCAACATGACTCCTTCTTCAGCCTGATGGCTCCCTTCACCTCTGGTGCCCACCATCTGTTTCGGGGGTTACCACCATTACAGGCACCAACCACCTTGCAGCCGGAGCTCAGTGTAGCAGCCTCAGCAATGGAGGTGCTTAAAATGGTCCATTCAGACTCAATGTCTGCAGTCTCCCTCAGAATGCTGTCAAAGTAAGTAACAGTACACCACTCAGTTTCAGGTCAGGCAGGCCATTGTTCCCAATCAAACCCCTCCAGGTCTCAGTGTAGTTTCCCACGTGAGCATTGAAGTCTCCCAGTAGATGACAGAGTCCCCAAGTGGGGCACTCTCAAGCAACCCACCCATGGATTCCAACTAGGGCAGGTACTGTTGTTCAGTGCATAAATGCAGACAACAGTCAGGACCCTTTCCCCGACCTGAAGGTGCAGAGAACAAACCATCGGTTTGCCAGGGATCTGTCTGCCACGGTTTATGCCATTGGCCACCACCCGGCACACACTGCATTCGGCCCCTTGCTGACCTCCTGTGGATGGCAGACCTATAGGCGGGTGGTCCCATGTCCTTTTTTTGGGCTGCACTCAGCCGGGGCCCATGGGCTAAGGCCCAGCCACTAGGTGCTCAACTTGTGCACCCTCCCCAGGCCTGTCTCCAGGACATCAGCCTGACGACATCTCCATGGTGTACCTTGCCTCTTGCCTTGTGGTAGCTGAGATAGAAATCCAGCCCTATGACCTTGATAAGGATAAGTAATTAGCAAATATTTTTATTTAAATTGTACCTGTTATCACTTTAAAAATGTTGATAGGTTTTTTATCTTATACTGTGAATAATTAACAATATTGGCATTCTTTTCTATTAAGATGTAATAAAGTAACCGTCTTTTTTCTACCTTAATGCCTTACTTGCGTTTTCCAAACTGACCAGCACAAACTGAAAAACCTCAGGCCTCACTGGTGGGCAGCGTGACCCTGAACTGCTCTGTGAACGACTCTGCAGGATGGAGATATTACTGGTTCAGACGTACCTCAGAGTCTTCTGCAGCCCAGAGAATAACAAACGGAACATCATCCCACACTTTCAGTGTTTCAGAAGGAGGCATCTATTACTGCAGAGGAGGAAGAGGAGACCCAGTTTGCTTCACAGAGGACAGTGTTTCAGTTACAATTGAGACAAATGGTAAGTGTTGTATTTTGTTCAGATATAAAACAAATTACATCCATAATTAACATCAAATTAACAGCTGACAACATTTTCTTTGCTATTGATTCATTCATTATTCATTATTTTTTTTGTGTCATGTCTTAAACTACTTGGTTAAGGTAGAGTCAAAAGAAGGGATGTGTATATATATATATATATATATATATATATATATATATATATATATATATATATATATATATATATATATATATATATATGTATGTATGTATGTATATATATACGTTTATATATATGTATATATATATATATATATATATATATATATATATATATATATATATATGTATGTATATATATATATATATATATATATATATATATATATATATATATATATATATATATATATATATATATATATATATATATATATATATATATATATCTATATATCTATATATATATATATATATATATATATATATATATATATATATACATACATATATATATATATATGTCATGTAAAAAAAAAAGTCATCTGTCAGTAAGAGATTATGAAACTGCTAAAATTCTCAAAACCTGGGGAGCCAAACTGAGAATCTGTTATATTTTGTTGTACAGTAGATCTGAATTACTTTTGTTTCGATTTACAGCAAAATCCTGACAGGAATAGAACACCAGTTACAACTTTTCTGTTTATCGCTCTGAAAAGATGAATATAGGTAGCAGCAACAAAATAAATAAGTAATAAATAAAAGTAATCTGTTAACAAAACAATATTTAGATGCCAGCAGCTCATACTGCTGATGAAGGGGCTGATTCTTCTTTAATTATCTATTACTATAGCTCAACATTTTAATACATCAACAATAGCCAGGTCCTGCTACCTGTGGGTTTGGAGTCAATTTGGCATCTCACAGCTTTCACTTTTTTTTTTTTTTTTTTTTGGTATGGTGTACACACACAAAACCATGCTATGACCGTCTGGTGTGGTGAAACACATTAACCAGCTCAGAGTTCATACCTCAAAGCCAATGGTGGCTGTCTCTGCAGCATGTTTCATATGTGTGGCTCCAGGTCCTTGCATGCTACTGCATTTCTTCAACCTCCTGCTTGTGAAAACTTTTGCCCAGCCATGAAAAATATCAAGCAACAAAAGCTAACTCAGGCATCTAATATAAATTCCTAATTTAATAAATCATTTTATATATTTTCCAAAAAAAATCAAAATTAAAATTCAGTTTTATTTATACAGCACCAAATCACAACAACAGTTGCCTCAAGGTGCTTTATATTGTAAGGTAAAGACACTACAATAATACAAAGAAAACAGAGGAAAACCCAATAATCACATGACCTTTTATGAGCAAGTGCTTCAGCAAATGTGAGAAGGAAAAACTCCCTTTTAACAGGAAGAAACATCTAGCATGTAGCCCCGTGCGTGGGGGTGCAGGGCGTCAACGCGTTAGCGCAGTTAGCTTGTTGACGCGTTAGTGCCATCCAGCCCCACGCATGGGGCAATCCGCTCTAATGGAATGATATGGTACTATAAGGTCATTAAGATAAGATGGGGCCTGATTTTTTAAGACCTTGTATGTGAGGAGCAGGATTTTGAATTTAATTCTGTATTTAACAGGGAGCCAATGAAGGGAAGCCAATAATATAGGAGAAATATGCTCTCTCTTTCTAGTCCCTGTCAGTACTCTTACTGCAGCATTTTGGATTAACTGAAGACTTTTCATGGAACTTTTAGGACATCCTGATAATAATGAATTACAGTAGTCCAGCCTTAAAGTAATAAATGCAAGAAATGTATCATATATATATTTCCAATGCTGAAAAAAAATGTTTGCTTTGAGAAACCAAACATGAAATCGACACTTTAGTTTTGTGTACAGCATATTCTGCTTGGATTTATGTTCATATTTCTTTAATTTACTAACTTACTCTTACTCAGTAGTATTTATCACATTTCTTGTCTTTAAAAGATACATGCAGTTTGACTTCTTCATTTTAGTCTGACTTTAGCTGTAATCTATGCTTTTCTGTCACTGACCAGTCAGAGTTTGTGCTGTCTACATCCAAAATGTTATTCCATCGTTTATGTTGTTTTATATTTTATAATTTAAGGTTTCAGATGTGAAAGCCATTCATTTCTTGTGCCTTTCATCATTGGACTTGTTTTTGGAAGTTTACTAATTGTTCCTGTGTTGTTGTGCTGTATATGCTGCCACACAAGGATAAGAGGTGAGACTACCACATATTAATATTTGACTGAAAAGGCTTAATACATTCTGGTGATTTAAAGGGATTACAGAATGCATTTTTCCCCTTTTTTGACAGATCGCTGTAGAAACAGGTTTGTACAGTACTGTCTTCTTTCCTTTTTAAGCATAACAATGTTACACATGAGTTTTACATTTACACGACATGTTTTAGGTTCATGCAGTCTCCAAACATCAATCAATCCTCTGCTGCACCCCAAACTCCCAACCAAAGTGACACTCAGATTTACTCCTCTCTTCTCCACGGTCAGCCCTAAAAATGATAACTTTTGTAACTATTAAAAGTCACTTAGCACTAAAGATACAGAAAAAACAAAAACAAAGAAGAGGAAACTAATTTTACTTTATTTCTTGTATTTCACTCTTCTGTAGGTGATCTTTCTGTCTATGAATCGATCAGAAACTCTGGAAGCACTCGAAGTGGTACAGTATAAACTTTAATAGACCTCTTAGAGGTTAAATGTGTATTATTGTTAAAACTCATGAAACGCTGTTATTTCAGAGAGACCAGCACATGAATACAATAATGTAGCATCTACTATTATTCTTGATAAGAGAAGTAAGTACATAAAATAAAATATATAATTATTTGATTTTTTTTTTTTTACTTTTCATCAGCAGTTTCAGAGTAAAGAGAGTGTATGGGTTAGTACATGCACTAATACCATCACCTTAATATAGAAATGCGACACTACAGAGGAGAGCTTTGACTACAATAATGTGAATCCCAAATAATTCTCTGAAACAAATGTAGCATTACAGTCAATGATGCTATAAAATGACACTTAGAGAAAAATATATCTTTTTACTGTTAAAGCTACAGAGCTTTGGATACATGTGTCCTAAACCTGATGAAGCGTTTATTCTGAAATTGAACTAGGAACTGGTGACAAGTAAAAACTGTGTGCATGCTTTGAATGTCAGTGCTCTTATATTGTTCTCCCTTGCAGACTTTCATTCGCGTCACCCACATCCTCCCAATCTCCACCTCACTAACACCTCAGTCAGAGCTCCATCCAAGCCTCAGTCTTCATCTTCACCACCACCAGAGTTTAGACTCTAGGGGAAGCTCTCCTATCACTGTTTGGATGTTCTGCCATGATGGGTCATTGAAGTTGAACTGCCAAAGGCATTAATTCATTTCTCTATCTTAATAAATCATAATAATAATTCAATTCCTCCAAGTTATACTTCCTTATCAAACTAATAGAGTCTACCTTTGTATTATTGCATATTATTTTTATTTTTGTTGAATGTAGTTTGTATATTAAATAGTGTGGGAACATATATATATGCATGTATAGAAATGTGTGTGTTCACCTGTGATGTTTACTTCATTAGATGCTGTAAATTTTAAGTATGATGCTGATTTCACATCAGACCACTGAGAGTAGCACAAGCTCTCCTTTTTGCCTTTATCTGATGATCTGTTTTACTTCTTTGATTACTTGTTACTTACTGGTTACTTAAATAAATCTAACAAAGACAACCTGGTTATGTGTACATCAGTGTGTTTCAGATTTCCATTAGACATGATCTCCTTTCAAGCTTCTGATTGGTCAACATGGTTTTAGGGCAGCGGTCCCCAACTTTTTTTGCGCCACGTTTAATGTCAGACAATATTGTCACGGATCGGCCTTTAAGGTGTCGCCGATAAATACAACATGTAATTGTGTAACTTTATTAGCAGTGTCCTCCTGAAATGCGCCAACTACACTGAGAGTAACATCCTACTCTCTGCCCCTTAATGCTCTCTGGTCGTTATGGTAACACGTAAACATTTCTTTCAAAATAAGACACACAACTACAACACGGGAAAAAACACAGGGAAGCCGAGTTAATGATAAAAACCCTGAAAACCACACATTTCACACCTGAGCCTCAGCTCTCAAGGCCCGGTACCAAACGACTCACAGACTGGTACCAGTCCGTGGCCCCGGGGTTGGGGACCGCTGTTTTAGGGAACTCCTGAAATACATCAGATGCATCTGCATCTCTCATTTATGGAGGCTTTGTTAAGATGCACAGAGCAGGTAAAAGGGGCAGAGGTCATGCATTCAAATGTTAAATAGAATTTAGTGCGAAAAAAAGTTTCCCAGTAACATTTTTGGTGTGATCTGAAGCCATGGAAATAAAGTGAAGGTGTACTGTCACAGAGAGAGACTGTATAATTCAGGCATGAGCTGCATTTTGGTTTGACATGTTCTTGACAGCTCAGCTAATTTTTTTCCAGGCTACACTAGATTTTATTTTTTTGTTAAGATGGAAAAACACCCGTAGACACCAGACCTTATAAACTGAATTTTATATGTGATAGAACCTTTCAAAACTTATTGCAAGCAGCAATATACTGCTTGTGTTTCCTGTAGGTATTAGGGGAAAAAAGCAATGTGCAGAGACTTCTATTTACTTATCATGATAGACTAAGATTATATTATATTATATTATATTATATTATATTATATTATATTATATTATATTATATTATATTATATTATATTATACAAATATCCTACAACCTCTTTTACAGTGCTAGTCACATATTCACCGATAATGACCAAAAATGAACAGTTCTGTAGGAGTAAACATGCAATTAATTTGATATTATATGAGTGTGTGTTTGTTATTTGTCACAGCTAATAGGCTAATAAGTGAACTGAATCATCAGTGCACTTTATGGGGGAGTTTTGTGGTGGTAGACAAGGAACAGTAGACTGCAGTTGTGGTAGATGTGGCTACCCAGCAGACAGCAACAGTAGGAAGAAGGAGCACGAGAAAACAGAGAAATACCAGGGCGTGAAGGAGCAACTGGAGTAGATGTGGAATATAAAGTCAAAAGTAGTCCCAGCAGCAATAGGAGCATTAGGAGCTGTAACTCCGAAACATACAATACAAAATATATGTATGTTTATATGTGTATAGATATATATATTAATATTTACTTTTATGTTAATTATATGCAACAAAAATCTAATCCCCAGGCACAGACATCTGCTGGTCTGTTATTGCAGGGGGGAGGAGGCATAGGCACAACTTGAATCTCATGTCTGTGCCAAATCCTCTTGTCAAACTGAGCTCACTTAGAGTTACTGTTGAAAATAAATAAATAAATAAACACTTGTTTTTAGAGTTTATTTTTTCATTTAAAGGATTTTGCTTTGCTTAAGATCAACCATCTAAAGGGTCATTTCCTGTGTTTAGTGTCACAGCAAACCTTAAAAAACCACCACAATGTGAGCGGCGCATCACCCACATCCCCACACTGTGAGGGGGTTGGGGACATAGATGGCTATTCGATGACCATAACCATATCAAGTAAACTGCTGCATGAGCTGACATCAGTACAAAGCAAAAGAAGAAAAAATGTACAGTTTGGAGAGCTGTTTAAATGAAGTAAGAGTAAGATCATATGTGTATGTGGGTTTTTTTTGTTTGTTTTAACATAAACTCTCTGTGCTTTGTAGCTTTTAACATATTGTTAAGTTTAAATTTGACCTATTTTCGACCTGTTAAAATTTAGATATATTGAGGTTGTTCCAGGTCAAATTTGACCCATATTAATAAAGTATTTAGATCCACCAAATCAGGGAAAATGATAGTTTAGACAATCTTAGAGAGTGAGGGGATGCATGAAGAATGGAGAAGAAAAGGGTGATGTGCAGAGCTCTAATACCTACACAAAGATACGGTTGATGAGCCTCCATAAAGAAATGGAAAAGAGTTGTTGAAGCTAGGCTAGGAATGCATCAAGAGTGAAAAGGAAAATTTGCCAGATGGTAGATGGACCTATATTGCATTGTTGATAGATGCAAAACATTCTTGACAATTATATTGTATTCAAATCTGCAAAGAAATACAGTGATGCATTTTCACCATGAAGCAACTTTAAGCAAGAATAACACAACATCAAACTGCAATGATGGCATTACAGAATGAAGTCTTTGTTCTTTTAAGCAGCCCACATGTGTGTAAAATACTGTTGGTGGTTACTGACTATTCTCCCACGGGCTTATTTTTATCACCGTAAGGCCTCACAGTGTCTGTTTGGGCCACCTAGTAAAGAGGAAATGCAGCCTGTGGTTTCAGCCTGAAGTCTTCTGTGTAGCAGATGTCTTGTTTTCTGTTATCAGCTCACAGCAGAGAGTTAACAAGGAATGAAGACAAGAATACAGTGAGAAGAATTTGACTTTGTTGTGTTTGTGTTTGACAAATACTCATATGATCTGCCTGTATTGAAATAATAGTAATCATTTTCACTGGCACATTTAAGTATGCATGACACTGTGTGAAAACGGATGGAAAGTCAGTGTCGTGCTGTCTGGGCTTCCCCTGATTATAGGGGAAGACAGACTGTCGCTCTGCCGGCCACTTATAGGACAGCTTTGGTCCAGTTCACTCTTAAAGTGTTTTATACAATGAAGCAGTATCTGATTTATTGATTTGCTTTCATTTGAATATTATCCCATTACTGCAACAGTAGTAAAAGGTGACACCAAGATTTTACCCAAGGAATTTACGAAAAATAGCTGGTGTATATATATATTTTTCTTTTTTTTTTTTGTAGTTTCTAAAATATATTTAAAATCTATAAAGAATATATCAAAATATGTTGTTCTGGTTCAGCACTGATGATTTTGGGCACTACTGATGTGGTGAAAAAGCTGTTGATGACACATATGGTCCTTGAGTGTATATTTAAGTAGCTCTACATACAAAGTATTTAGTTTCAGTTCAACCACACAATGAGTCATTTCCTGTGTTTGGGGTCAAACAAAAAATTCCACCACAAAATGAGAACATTAACAGATCTATGTAGAGGTCAAAGGAGCCATTTCACTATTGTATATTTTAAACACATTTGAGCTAACAGTAAAATAGATATGCATGTTTTTATGTAGCCTGAAGGAAACATTTTAACTTAATTCCTCTAATAAATAATGAAAAGAAAAACCTAATTAATAATAAAAAAAAACAATTTACTTAAAGTACCGAGTCTAAAGTAGAAACTCAGGCCAACAAAACACTTACAATCCTTCATAAGTTAGAGTTAGAAATTCTGTGATCAGTGAAAAAACAAACAAACATATGTTATCCATTTGTATAAAGATGCAGAATATGTATTGTGTGAAACTGTAGCAGGCTATGATGAATTGCAATAGTTATTTTATTCTGCACTTCTACTGTGTTTTATTGTATGATCCGGATTTGTGGTTAAGGAGATGACGTGATTATCATTGTCATCATTGTTATTATTATCTCAGTACTACTGTTTCTGATACATTATGTCTGCAGAATGTGTCTGAGGACTAGATAGATTCGCATGGGGACTGACTAACATTTATGTAGCTTTGGGCTTCAGAATGTTTATTTAGTATCCTTATTTCAGTTCCTCTGGTGACTCAAAGTCAGAATATTGAGATTTTAACAGGGCCACTTCAATGGCTCTACCACCATCAACAATAGAGGGTGGTAGAGTGCTGTCCCTGTCCCCTGTAAAGATTTGTGAGGGGAAAAAAATCTATCTCAAACAATTAAGAAAATATGACACATTACAAACAAATACAGGTTACAACATGTACATGCCTTTTTTGTGGTCAGACTTTAATACATTCTGCTTTAAACTGGACATTTAACATTACATGCATAAAGGCTACACCATTTAAACCATAGAGCCCTGCTCTCAATAACTGACTTAGATTCAACACCATCTGTGGAGCTGGGTTTAAGTAATAGGTGCTTAAAGTTTTTGAGAACATGTTTTGCGCCATCTTGTGTCAGTACAGAATGTATCACTGGGTGCTTGCTGCTAAGGAATAATAAATTCATCTGCTTGGCTGGGTGTTAAATATTTCCCATACCTCTGATAATAAATGATAAAGACTTTGACTTCAGAATGTATTATTTACATCATGGCATGTTGCGGTGTGATAAGTCTATTAAGTGAAGGAGGAGGAAGTATTATATTCACAGAGGAGCACTGAATCCTTACAGAATGGTTATGACTGTGCTGTGTGAGCACCAACATCACTGTGCAGTTTGTAAACAAGCTTTTGCACAACAATTTTTGTTGAGAGGGGGCTGAACACATACATACAGGCAATATGGAGATATTTTTTTTTTTGTCACTGGTGTAATGCCAAGAATGGTTAGCAGGAGGCAGAAGCTCTTCTTCAGAGTTTGTTTTCTTTTTACTACACCCTTTCTGGGCTTCCTTCCTTTTAAACTCAACTCAGCAGCTACAAGCTACACTCAGCTGTACACCGCAAACATATCAGCTTGTTTCTTGTTCAGAAGTTTAAAATAAAACCATATCCTATTATGTTTTTCAGATATTTTCAGATTATGCCCAGTGTTCTTAAAACTGTGCCATGTGTGCTGTGGATTCGATAGTATGTGGATAAATATACTGTAAAGGCTTGCACAGTACAGTTCATCCTCTAAGTCTGCATGTAACCAGCTATGTTTTGGCTGTATGGCTATATCTTCTGATCAGATATGATTAATTACACAGTCTAAAGGCAGCATTTTAATAACTGCATACAAAATAAATTGATTTGAGGATGGAGGCCCTAGATTAGACACTCTCAAACTATTGACATTCAGTGGTGTGTTGCTGTTTTGACAACACAAAACAACATGCATCCATGGGAAACCTGCAGCAGCAACACAACAGACAGCAGTGACAAACGCTATGACATCATCTGAGTCAAAATTAGCATGCAAACTCAGAGATGGGTGGTGGTGGACGGTAAAGATACAAATAGGTGTTGGCAGGCCAAACAAAGTTAAACAGCACATACGATTTCACGTTCAGATATGTACAGCAGGAGAGTTTCAGGTCCGCCATCTGCAGGTGCAGGATGACATCGAGATCCACAACACAAAGCCTGAGGTTAGCTTTGTGGCCTGGCTGATCAACACTGTGCTTCAAACTGTTTATTTCTTGTATCATTTATCAGTCGTTTGGAGAATTGTATTATTTATTATTTTTATGCTGCTGTGTTGCTACACAGAGTGAGAGGATGAGACTTGATCGTGTTTCATAACATGTTTAATAAACAGAGCACAAAACAATGGAATAAAATTAACCTTTTTATTTTTACTGATCCATTGTTTAGCACATTGGTACAGCACTCATCCCTCCTTTTGAACATTAAACCACACTTTACATGTTCTTTATTAAACCGACAGTATTTCCTTCACGTTTTGGTCTCACTCAGTCTCTGCACATTAATCAAAGCTCTGCTAGACACAAAAGAGTGATCCAAAGCGAATCTCAGCTTTACTCCTCTCTCCTTCATGATCAGCCACCAGATAATGATGATTATAATTCTAATTTTTATTCTGATTTGTTATCCTTTCACCAACTAATCAAGATGTAAATCCAGTAAACACTAAACGCAATAAATGGCGTAATGCTCTTTTAAGCAATAAATTGCAAAAATAAATAAATAAATAAACAAAACTTAAATACAAATAATGTTTAAGTTTTAAAAAAATATCAGAAGGTTCAATAAATGTTCCATTTAAAATCAAGAAGAATTTTGTGGCAATTAATTTCATGATTCAAACTTGAAAGAGTTAAAGACAAATCTGGAACAAGATCAGGGTTTTTAAAATGTGAGGTCATATTTTGAATGATGGAGAAATTTGCTGTTGATATCAACTCGCACACTCAACAAAAACCTCAGTAGAAGATTTGGTAACGCTAAGGCTCTTGAATGAAGCCCAGCAGATTGTTTTTGACATATGTTGATGTCTTTGAATAAACTTCTTTGAAAATTGAGAACATCATACAATTTCTGACAGATGTAAGATTTTGAAAACACTTTTCAAACAAACAAAAAAAAAATCTAATAAATTCCAAGAAGGAATAAAAAAAAATTCTACAGTGGCTTGCAAAAGTATTCGGCCCTCTTGAACTTTTCCACATTTTGTCACATTACAGCCACAAACATGAATCAATTTTATTGGAATTCCAGGTGAAAGACCAACACAAAGTGGTGTACACGTGAGAAGTGGAACGAAAATCATACATGATTCCAAACATTTATTACAAATAAATAACTGAAAAGTGGGGTGTGCGTAATTATTCAGCCCCCTTTGGTCTGAGTGCAGTCAGTTGCCCATAGACGTTGCCTGATGAGTGCTAATGACTAAACAGAGTGCACCTGTGTGTAATCTAATGTCAGTACAAATACAGCTGCTCTGTGACGGCCTCAGAAGTTGTCTAAGAGAATATTGGGAGCAACAACACCATGAAGTCCAAAGAACACACCAGACAGGTCAGGGATAAAGTTATTGAGAAATTTAAAGCAGGCTTAGGCTACAAAAAGATTTCCCAAGCCTTGACCATCCCACGGAGCACTGTTCAAGCGATCATTCAGAAATGGAAGGAGTATGGCACAACTGTAAACCTACCAAGACAAGGCCGTCCACCTAAACTCAAAGGCCAAACAAGGAGAGCGCTGATCAGAAATGCAGCCAAGAGGCCCATGGTGACTCTGGACGAGCTGCAGAGATCTACAGCTCAGGTGGGAGAATCTGTCCATAGGACAACTATTAGTCGTGCACTGCACAAAGTTGGCCTTTATGGAAGAGTGGCAAGAAGAAAGCCATTGTTAACAGAAAACCATAAGAAGTCCCGTTTGCAGTTTGCCACAAGCCATGTGGGGACACAGCAAACATGTGGAAGAAGGTGCTCTGGTCAGATGAGACCAAAATGGAACTTTTTGGCCAAAATGCAAAACGCTATGTGTGGCGGAAAACTAACACTGCACATCACTGTGAACACACCATCCCCACTGTCAAATATGGTGGTGGCAGCATCATGCTCTGGGGTGCTTCTCTTCAGCAGGGACAGGGAAGCTGGTCAGAGTTGATGGGAAGATGGATGGAGCCAAATACAGGGCAATCTTGGAAGAAAACCTCTTGGAGTCTGCAAAAGACTTGAGACTGGGGCAGAGGTTCACCTTCCAGCAGGACAACGACCCTAAACATAAAGCCAGGGCAACAATGGAATGGTTTAAAACAAAACATATCCATGTGTTAGAACGGCCCAGTCAAAGTCCAGATCTAAATCCAATCGACAATCTGTGGCAAGATCTGAAAACTGCTGTTCACAAACGCTGTCCATCTAATCTGACTGAGCTGGAGCTGTTTTGCAAAGAAGAATGGGCAAGGATTTCAGTCTGTAGATGTGCAAAGCTGGTAGAGACATACCCTAAAAGACTGGCAGCTGTAATTGCAGCAAAAGGTGGTTCTACAAAGTATTGACTCAGGGGGCTGAATAATTACGCACACCCCACTTTGCAGTTATTTATTTGTAAAAATTGTTTGGAATCATGTATGATTTTTGTTCCACTTCTCACGTGTACACCACTTTGTATTGGTCTTTCACCTGGAATTCCAATAACATTGATTCATATTTGTGGCTGTAATGTGACAAAATGTGGAAAAGTTCAAGGGGGCCGAATACTTTTGCAAGCCACTGTATATTTGCCTGAGTAGCCTTTAAGACTTACATGTAGAACTTACATGTTTATTTGCTTGTTTTGTTTTGTTTTGTTTTGTTTTTTTGTCACAGGCTGGTTTTTATCTACTGAAAGATTTCTGGGCGGGCCACCAAGGAAAGAGGAAATGCAGCTTGTGGTTTAAGTCAAGTCTTCCGTTCAGCAGATGTCATGCTTTATCAGCACACAGCAGAGTTAACAAGGAACGCAAGCCAAGAGCAGAGCGGATATTTGACTTTGCTCTTTGTGCACATTTGTATATGATTTGCCTGTACTTGAATAATAGTAATGATTTTTCTGAATTTATATTTAAAAAGGACAGAAACAACTGACTGTGAAATGTAAACTGAGCCTGGCTGACATGAAGTGTCTCTACTTTTAAACTACTTTTAAGCAGGACAATGATGCTGCAGCTCTGAAACCACAAAGACTAGTTTTTTATTTGAGTTTAGACAAAGGTCCCACACAGAGATTGAGTAGTATGATTAGGAAATAAAACTGTAAATAACATAAATAATTTAATCAAAACTAATATCTAAACTAAATCAGAATTTGTTGTGTTAAAAAAAATAAAGGTATAGGTATACTATTCTAGCAATAATCAAAAAAAATATTTCTTTATGCTTTGTTCTCATTGTTTACATTATTATTAAAAATTTATTAATTGAACTAATGAAATCAAAACGAGACGTATCGCTGAATAATTTATGAACATGAAAATAGACCCTTGTTGCACATTATTGTCCTTTCAGATTCATGAGTTTTGAAACCATGATAAGATGGTAAGAATTACACTCAAGATATCACCCAAATAAACTCATGTGCTAATATTTTTGTGTGGTATAACTGTAAGTTGCCACATACCTACAATCTTATCTGTACCATCTCTTCACTAGGAAAAAAAAAATCAGATAACTTGCTTTAGAGCGATAGCTGTTATCAGAGAGAGCTCGACTGCTGCACACATGAAACAGCTCTAACCAACCATTCCCTCATGCAAGTAGTTTTATTAAAAACACGTTATATGAATTGTCTTCTCATTTATTAGGGTTGCATGATTATGGTCAAAATTCTTTTCACAATTATTTTAAACAATACTGATGACTGATTGAACTGCTTTTATGTAAACATAAAACTGCATTCACATTCATGTTGTGTCACATTCCTGTTAGCATCAAAATACAAACAGTTCTTAAAATGTCAGCACACTGTTTAAAATAGAAATAAAAAAAAGATAATGCTGTAATTTGCAAATCTCATAAATCCATATGTTCAAAATAAAATGTAGAAAGCATATTAAATGTACCATTTTTAAGAAAAAAAAATATTGGCTTGTTCCGAATTTTAGGGCAGCAAAATTTCTCACAAAGCTGGGACAGAGCCATGTTTACCACTGTGATGCAAATATTTGAATCTTGGATTGTCTCTAACCAAGAATTCAAAGATGAGCCCCCAATTCCTGTTTTTTAAAGTCACGAAAGATGTATGCTGTACAGTTTCACCCTGGAATAAGAACAGTTCACATAAACCATTAAAAGGACAAAATTACCATCACAGTCAAGCTGATGTATATAAAAGTGTGTAAACATCTGCCTACAATTGTAACGTTTTTTGGACTGTTTTTTGTTTGTTTGTTTGTTTTAGTTGAGAATAGAAAAAGGATGTAATTGAAAGCCTTTGTAAACTAAATCATTATAAAGTAACATCATCATCTTTGGCAACACGTAGGGCACAGTTATTAAGTGTCCCAGTTTTTATTTTCAAACTGTTTTTAATTTTCCCATGCTTTTAAATTCAGTCATGTTCAGGTTGTCTTTAGATTTTATGTCTTAATGCCAAATGTTCCTTCAATAAGTTAAATTAGAAATTAGAAATTGAACTATGACTTTAAATGTTGCCTTCAGTTTGTGAAATATGCAAGTCTGTTGTTTCAGTTCAACCACACAAATTGTTATTTCCTGCGTTTGGGCTGACAAACAAATTTAAAACAGGAACTCAAGCGCAACATGACAAGATATACAGATCTATGCTGAGGTTAAGGGAGCTTTGCTCACTATAGTACTGCATGATAATACCTGAGCTCACAGTCAAAAACAATATAAGCATACATATTTACATACTTGACTGAAAATACAGGCTCCAAAGTAGAAACTCAGTCTAGCAAAGGTGCTATTGTTATTGTTATTTCAAATGACTGAAATACTTGATTGACACATTTCAGAAAGATGAAAAAAGAAGAAGCATTTGTGAACGACTAACAGCAAATCAGGTGATATATCAATAATAAGCCATACTCATAAAATGAAGCCAAGGACAATGTAAATATGAGGTCAATCCAGCTCTGAAACAGAGAGAGAAAACTTCAGACTATCTATCAGTGTTAGGAAAAAAAGTATCAGGTCAGACAAATTAAACCCAAAACAACAACATAGAAAAAAATATAGTAACATTACAATCTGAAGATAAAAAGAAAGAAGCTTGTTGGATATTCGGAGATCAGATCAGACCCAGATACATTTGTACAGATGGCGTCCAGAGCAGGAATCATTGTGAGTGCAAAGAACTGGAGGTACACAAGTGTGATGACAAGGAGCTATCGGCGAGATGACATTTATAAATGGCAGCATAACTGCCTGTGGATCTACCACAATACTAACTGATGACTCCCAGTGTCCAAGGCCTGCAGCATGATACAGAGGACACTTTAAAAATCACATAAGAGTTTCTAAAGAAGAATACTGAGAAAAATTATGACCTGGAGAAATATGTCAGCTGACAACACAAAAATAGAGAAATATAACAACACAAGAAACAAATGTTTATGCTTACAATAGACAGGAAATGCAAACATGTCACACAGCTGCTGTGGTCAAAGCTACACAAGCTGTGTGAGGTTTGTATAAAAAAGGGAAGCGCAGAGAGGCAGCAGTCAGAAGAAGAAGCTGAGAGCTCCGCTCTTATCTGTATTAAATGCAGCTTCTAATCGTTCTGCATTTTTTATTTATAATAAATATTATTTATATTAAGTAAACAGTCAGATTGAGATTGGCGAGGATCCGAGTGGGGCACAGCTGGATCTGAAGATGGGATACACTTTGCACTGCATAATGGGCTTATTATTGTGTAAGTACATTTCTAGCTTCGTCTGAATGGCACTAATTAATAAAAAAGCTTCTAATCTGTGAGCATTATAGTCTATAACTGGTTAAAACTGTTTAATTTTATGATTCTTAAAGCAAAATGTTGCTGGTGCCTTTGCTCAGTTTAGTCTGGAGCATTATGTTGGATACACGGTTGCTTTTATTGCTTTCATTTCTCGTCTCGTTTATTTTTCTGACGGTTTGATTCTGATAATGTTTCAATCTTTATTGTAGTGCTCAGTACGCTCTTCTACGTAAATGCTGATGGTGAGAAATTTCTTTTTCTTTGCTTTGCATTTATAGAATATGCATGATATTGCTTTCCAGATTCACACCTCCTGTACCACTCTAAATGATTTCTTAACATATTTTTATAGAGTTTATATAACATTTTAAAATACTCAAATCTGATACAGTTGCCAAAATTGTCATGAAAAAAGACAATACATGACACAGATAACAAATAACATTAAATAAAAATTTTCCTTATGTTAAAATGTTGGAACACTTTAAACATCCAGAACCAATGAAATTCCCTTTTGAACAGGCTCATAAATATTACATATTTAACTTTTCTGTGCAGTGTTGTTTCGGTATTTTCTTTTGTTGTGGGGAAACAACATGCTGCACTGTGTCAAATAAAACACATAACACACAGATAAATAAATACAAGCAACACAGTTTTTACGCTTCTATTTGGATTTGTAATTGAATATTTTATGTGAACATTTCAGTTGCTTCAGGACACTGGCCCTTGAGGACTGGAGTTTGACATCCCTCATTTAGAGTATTATTAAAAGAAAATGTAGAGAGGAAAACAAAACATCTAAAAGTAATTTGTTTGTGCAACATTGTTCTTTGAATAGATGAAGAATAAATCAGAGGGAATCTGTAGTGTAGTTTTATATGAAAACACTTAGTCTAATGTGTCACATGCAGGTAAATGTTTTCTGTTTGGTGCTAGAAGCTAAACGACTGAATGAATGTGTAAAGTGTGATCATTTCTATAACAAAGTTCTTCTTAAAGCAACTGAAATGTTCACATAAAAATACCCAATTACAAATCCAACTTGTTGTGCCTTCGTTCTGCCTCAGCACCATGGAAACCAGAGCTTTCAGTTGTTCTACTCCCAGGCTGTGGGAATCTCTACCCGCAGATATAAGAAACATTGGTTCTCTCCCCCAGTTTAAATCTCAACTCAAAATCTATCTGTTCAAGTCTGTATATTCACTGTAAACTTATCTTTTATGTTGTGTTTTTTTTTTTTTTTTTTTGTCATTGTTCTATTATGTCTTGATGCATTCTCAATCATCCAGGAAAGTAAATCTCCAAAAGTTGATTCTGTTCATCCTGATGAACAGAATCAACTTTTGGAGTTCTATTATGTGTTTTATTCTATTGTTAAGTGTTGTTGGGTGTCTTGAAAGGCGCTTTTAAATAAAATTTATTATTATTATTATTATTTCTATAACAAAGTTCTTCCTGAAGAAATGGCAATCTGATATTTCTCTTTTCCTGTGACTTCAACAGCAAGTAAACCCAGAGCCACACTGACAGCACAAAGTTCAATCATACCAGCAGGGGGCAGTGTGACACTGAGCTGCTCTGTGGAGGGCTCTGCTGGCTGGAATATTTATTGGTTCAGAAGTGATTCAGTCTCTTCTGAAATCCAGCTCATAAGAGAAAATGAAAGAAACAGAGCTATTAGTGTCTCACAAGGAGGTCTGTACCACTGCAGAGGAGGGAGAGGAGATCCAGTTTTCTTCACAGAAGAAAGCAATGAAGTTGCTATTATAGAAACTGGTAATTTCCAAAAGTGACAAACTGAAAGATCTGAATCTGTTTGTTCTGTTTCTTTTTCTAGAGTCGTCTTTAATTTTTATATTTCTGTTAAACTGAAATGGATCATTATGTGATCTGTGCTAAGAACATTCTCTGTAAATTGTAAGTTTGTCTGATAAGAGAGACCCTTACTTACCCTAACTCTGAGTAAGTTACCATAATAAAAGGCTATTTGACCTTAGTCTGCTTCTGACAGGTTTTCTTTAACAAACTCAGAGTTTCTCCCTGACTCATCCTCTTCTGCTACAGTTGAACCAGCTGACTGACACTTGGTTTCATTTCCTCATTCACAAAATCAAACCTCAGAGTGGAGCCAGTTAATCTGCAATAGTTTGTGTTTTTAAAAGCGTGAAAATCAGAATTCAATATTAGTTTGCCATTTTGTGTACTTATTAAGTGCTTTTACATTTATTCAGAATCTGAACATGTTTTCAGTGAAAATCACCTACATCAATCTCAGTGTCTCAACCCAGATAACTGTGACACTGATCCAGATCTGTCTGACGGTGTTATAGGCTCTGTAATGGAACAGAAAACTGGCTCTGCATCAAACTCCATTTATACAACAGTACAAATCCAAAATGGATAAGGATGACAGATTCAGACCGGAAAGGGCCCAATTCCAGTTGTGTCTCCATTTATTTCCCATCTCATGTGTTTTATATCTAAAATCAGGATAAGCTTTGATATTTCTTTTAACATGATTGTCTGATACAAGTTTGCATTAAGACATAGATAGCAGATCTCAAATTCATAATCTCGACATGTGTTCAATGTTTCTACCCAGATAACTGTGACAACAATCCAGATCTGTCTGAAGGTTTTATAGGCTCTGTAATGGAACAGCAAACATGTGTCTGCATCAGATGCTATTTACAAGGCAGGAAAAATCCAACACAGGACTCAAAAAATCTAAAACCAATTTGTTTGTACAATATTTGTCTTTTGTTTGAAGACACTTTAATATGTCTAATGTTTGACATGCAGGTAAATATTTTCTGTTCTGTGCTAAATGACTGAGTGATTTGTAAAGCGTGATTATTTCTGTAACAAAGTTCTTCTTAAAGCAAGTGACAATCTGATGTACTTTTTAAACTCAACAGCTACACTGAGAGCACAAACTTCTGTCATACCGGTAGGGGGCAGTGTGAACCTGACCTGCTCTGTGAACACATCATCATCATCTGGATGGAAATACTACTGGTACAGAGATGAGAAATCTTCTGAACCTCTGACCACACAAGATGCAGTTTTCCACTCAAATGGACAAATCAGTGTCTCACAGGAAGGACTCTACAGGTGCAGAGGAGGAAGAGGAAACCCAGTTTACTACACAGAGGACAGCCAAGAAGTTCAGATTTTCAAAACTGGTGAGTTTGTATTCACCAACAATGTTGAATAGCTTGATGACTGAAGATTACTATGAAGGCCAAACAGCATTATATCTCATGGTAACCTCTTTAACCGTAGTAATGCTCTTATTGGAAATGGTTGAACATGAATAGTCATGTAAAATGTGGAGTCTAGAGAATCAGTGTCAGGAATGTGATCCAAGGAGGGGAGACTAGGTGGGATTATGAATGTGAAACAACCACTTTCAGCAAATCTCCAAATCAACATAAATTCACAATTAGTTCTGCAGCAATTCTACAAGTAACACTGCAAGTAGTGTAGAACAGGAGTCACAACATCAAACCACAGAGCAGAGTCATGCTGTATGGAGGTTCATGAGTGCCAAAATGAGTTTTATAAATACATATTTAAAAAAATAGTTAATTAAATGTATAGATAATTAACATGAACATGAAAAAGCAATAAAGTTGTGTTTATGTCCCAAGGGATCTTCCAAGAATGGTGACACTGTTTTCTGGAGAATCGATTTCCTGGAGTCAGTGATTTCATAGTGATCTCTAATCTAGAACAACCTGCTCCGGAGAAGGTTAGGTTCGTAGCACAAGTTACCATGGCAATGTACTGTGGTAAAAAGTGAACCACCTTCATAATACAGAAAACCCAGAATTAACACTGGATAAGCAAGATCCTGCTTTGTACTACAGACCTCAGACGAAACTGGATAAGCAACTTTGAAAGGGGGGAATTTGCCTCAAGTCACTTTTTTTCCATTAAGAAATGTGATTGCACAGTCGTTATAAAAAAGGAGTTGACTTAAAGTGCTCTCTAGTTGAGTAGAATATATAAATTTTCCACAAAAACACACAAGAATATAAATATTACACATAAAATCCACATAAATATCAAAGATTAACAGAACATACAAAAGGAAAACAGGAAAAAAAAACAAAAAAACTTCTAAATAACAATCCACTAAAAACGCATTGAGAAAACACTGATAGTGAGCCTAACAAAATATTATCTGTTACTTTCCAACAGAATGTGTCCTTACTGTGTCTCCATCATGGCTTAGTCCTGGAGCCTCAGTAACTCTGAACTGTCAGGTTGAACATCCGTCTGCAGGATGGAGCTTCTACTGGTATAAAGCTGTTCCTGATCTATCAGAGAAATCCTCCAGTTATGAGCTGCTACCTGATGGCAGTGGGACTGCACAGGACTCCTACATCATTCATGGACAGACACACACAGCAGGATATGTGTGCAGAGCTGGAAGAGGAGACCCAGAGTATCACACTGATCACAGTCAACCAAAGTTTGTCTGGTCTGCAGGTCAGTTTGTTTCTCTTATAACCAGTGCAGCTGATGTTGACCTTTAAAGGTCCCCCAAAGAATAACTGAATCATGTCATTTCTGACAGTGATTAAGCCAAACTGAATTTCATTGTTATATTTGTTTGACTTTCAATTAGTGCGAAGAATGCCAGAAAAAAAGAAAGATATGAAGTTTTATAATTTAAATAATGTCTTTTTCTAAAACTTGTTTAATGTTTAGCTCAGTGGGATAAGTAGGCAACCATATGCCATATGGCCAGGCAGCAGTAGGCCCAGGTTTGAGTCCGACCCGTGGCCCCTTGCTGTTTGTCTTCCCCTTTCTCTGTCCCTGCTTTCCTGTCTCTCTACACTGTCCCTATCAAAAAGTGCATAAAAAAAACCTTATTATTAAACAGTTTATTAATGGTAATTATTTTCACTTAGTTAAAGGTGTGTTAGGCTGAATGAACGGACTCTATGGCAGAACACACAGAAGCACAGGGAATGCAGGAAGTGCTCTTTATTTACAGTGTCTGAATTATTTACACAGGGTGGGAGATTGTGTACACTGATAAATAAACGGAGGGAAACCAGGGAAGGGGGCTGACACGCATTCGGAGGGAAAGGGGTAGCACGAGAAAAAGGAAAACGAAACTTTAGGGGAAGATACCAAACAATCGGTAGAAACATGGGGAGAGTTGGAGAGCTCACTTGTCACACTGGCTGTACAGGCTCGGGCGAGAATCCCCGGGATGAGAGGGTAAAGCTGAGATTGATCTCTGTAGTGATCCCAGAAATACGGCTTCACGAGCAGCTGACAGGCAAGCGGGTGATGGAGCCGTCTAAGGATACAGGACAACAGGTAAGCAGACAAAATCCAAAACATGGGTTGGCCGTAGTGCACACCACGGAAATTAACAAACACGTTACCACTCAGGGAGGCGACAATACTCCGACACCAGACGTCTGTCACGCTGCTCCTAAATAACGCTCCATCAAATGACGTGTGATGTACCGCCGGTGTGCCAGCATACCGTGACGCCCCGCCTACCTGTGCTGAAAACAGAAGCAAACCCATGACACCACACCAGAGAAACCCCACCAACTCCTAACGGGCGGCCCCCGGACGCCCTCTGGGCTTATCAGGATGTCTCCTGTAAAAGTCAGCAATAAGACCAGGGTCCTCAATAAACGAACTCGGAATCCAGGACCGCTCCTCAGGTCCGTACCCCTCCCAGTCCACCAAAAACTGGAAGCCCCGGCCACGTCCAGTAGCTGCCGGACTGAATAGGTAGAAACGGGGGGGGATCGGACGGGGGGCACAACGGGCTGCGAGAAACAGGTTTGAGCTGGGAAACATGGAAAGTGGGATGAATCCTCATGGAAGCAGGCAGTTGTAGTCTGACACATACAGGATTAATGATGTGTTGAATAGCGAAAGAACCCAGAAAACGGGGCACCAGCTTTCTAGACATACACTTCAAAGGAACAGTCGCAGATGACAGCCACACCTTCTGTCCCACGGAGTATAGAGGAGCGGGAGACCTCCGATCCACCATACAGCGAGCTCGTGTCACAGCCTGAAGCAACGCCGCCCTGGTCTGACGCCAAATCCTTCTACTGCGGCGCAGGTGGTCCTGCACCGCTGGGACTGCAACCTCCGCCTCCTGAGAAGGAAACAGTGGGGGCTGATAACCCAAACAAACCTCAAACAAGGAGAAACCGGTGGCAGAAGAGGTGAGAGAGTTATGCACATATTCTATCCAGGAGAGATGAGAGCTCCAGGAAGCAGGATTAGCCGAAACCACACAGCGGAGCGCAGGTTCCAGTTGTTGGTTCGTCCTTTCAGTTTGTCCATTAGACTGCAGGTGATAGCCCGAGGAGAGGCTCGCCCCCACCCCCAAGGCCGCACAAAACCCCTTCCACACACGTGACACGAACTGAGGTCCCCTGTCAGACACAATGTCCTGAGGAATCCCATGTAGCCGAAAAACATGAGCAACGAGTAAATGAGCAGTCTCAAGGGCGGAAGGGAGTTTAGGCAAGGGAACAAAATGGGCAGCCATGGAGAATCTATCCACGATGGTAAGGATGACTGAGTGACCAGAGGAACGCGGCAGCCCCGTGACAAAGTCCACAGCGATGTGTGACCACGGGCGACTGGGACGGGAGGGGATGCAAAAGCCCAGAAGGCGCCTGGTGACGGCTTTTAGAACACGCACAAATTTCACAAGCCACAACATACTCACGCGGATCCCTCTCCAACGAAGGCCACCAAAAGGACCGTTTCAACAAAGACACCATACGACGAATGCTGGGATGACAGGCGAAGCGCACAGTGTGCAGCCAATGCAGGATGTGTGCGCGCATGGCGGACGGAACAAAGAGCTTACCTGGAGGTCCCGATCCCGGATCAGGCTCGTGCCGCTGAGCCCGGCGCACCACAGCCTCGATCTCCCATACCAAAGCCCCCACCACGCAGGAGGGGGGAACAATCATGCTCACGTCCGAAGCCTCAGCTTCCGAGGAAAAGTGGCGCGACAACGCGTCGGCCTTCGTGTTACAGGAGCCCGGACGGAAGGATCGTAAAGTTAAAGCGCCTAAAAAAACAACTGCCACCTGGCCTGCCTAGAATTAAGCCGCTTCGTGTTGCAAATGTAAACGAGATTCCTATGATCGGTCCAAATCACAAACGGATGTTCCGCACCCTCCAGCCAGTGGCACCACTCCTCCAAGGCCAACTTAACAGCCAGGAGTTCCCGGTTTCCCACATCATTATTTCTCTCGGTGGAACTAAACCGCCGGGAAAAAAAAGCGCACGGGTGGAGACGCCCATCCTCCGGTGAAATCTGAGACAGCACAGCTCCCGCGCCCGTATTGGAAGCATCAACCTCAACAACAAACTGTCTGGACATGTCGGGGTGGGCGAGGACGGGAGAGGAGCAAAACAGCTCCTTAAGCCGCGAAAAAGCCCGTTCGGCTTCCGGCGTCCACTGAAAGACACAAGCAGGGGATGTTAAACTAATAAGTGGAATCACAACTCGACTGAAATTCTTAATGAACCGCCGATAAAAATTAGCGAATCCCAGAAACCTCTGCAACTGCTTGCGTGTGGAAGGGATCGGCCAACTCACAATGGCTTCAAGCTTACAGGGGTCAGCTCTGAGCTGTCCCTTTTCCAGTATGAAACCCAAAAAGGACACCGACCCTGCATGGAAGACCCATTTCTCAGCTTTCACGAACAGTTTATTTTCCAAAAGCCGCTGTAACACACAGCACACTTGCTGTACGTGGTCATCCAGTGAACGGGAAAAAATGAGAATGTCGTCCAGATACACAAGGACAAAACGGTTCAAAAAATCCCGCAACACATCACTCAGATCATGATAGATCTCCGGCACAGACGACAGGTCCATATCTTCTTGTGTCGATTCGGGAGCACTGGTCGCAGGAGGAGGTATAGCAGACCGCAGACAGTGTGACAAACAGTGGCTACTCCAACTCTCTACGCGACGGGTGGCCCAGTTGATATGGGGATTGTGGCGCTTGAACCAAGGATAACCCAAGACTACGGGGGAATCAGGGGATGCAAAAACAAAAAAACGGAGAAATTCGCGATGATTGCCCGAGAGAATTAATGAGACGGGTTCCGTTTCATGGGTGACCGAGGGCAAGGGCTGACCATTGAGGGCAACACCCAAAACAGGGACCTCTAGAAGCCGTGTTTTAATACTGAGGAGACGTACCAGACCACTGTCAATCAAATTCTGTTCAGCCCCGGAATCTGAAAGAGCTTGAGTAGAGTAGGTCTTGGTGTTATTAGACAAGACAGCGGAGAGCTGGATGCGGGGAACCTGAGACTGAGAAAAGGTGCCACCCACCAGTACCCCCGCAGTTACTGGTGGGCCCCGCCTTTTAATCGAAACTGGCAAGTAGCCTGACTGATAAGGTGCATATACAGATAAAACTGTCAAAAATTTGAAAGTTTTAAAAAACAAGAAAAAAAGAAACCAAACTGGTTAACGGCTTTGACAAATATGAGGAAAACGCTGACAGATGGCCAGAAAAGCAAATAGTTGCATGATGACATTTTTTATTAAAAAATCCTAACATCTGTGAGCTTTGTCTCTTCACTGCATGTTGTTTCCAGATGTTCATTCAGCAGCGTCTCTCACAGTGAGTCCTGACAGAGTGCAACACTTCACCTCTGACTCTGTCTCACTGACCTGTGAGGGAAACTTCACTGAGTGGAGAGTGAGGAAGTTCTCTGAGGACGGCCGACTGTACTCTGACTGTAGGAGAATGACTGGATCCACATGTAACATCAACACATCAAAGTCAGATACTGCAGTGTACTGGTGTGAGTCTGGATCAGGAGAGTTCAGCAGTGCAGTCAACATCACCGTACAGAGTATGTTATTATACATTTACTTCTTGAATCAGAATGATTTAAACATCACATAAACCACTAAGAAGCTAAAAAAGATCTGTGTGCTCAAAATATCTTATTTAAAGAAAAGGAAGAGCAGAAGTATCAGATGTTGTGCTGTCAGTCAGAGAGTTCAGAGCAGCAAATTTTCTTTATTTTTCTTGGACTGTGCTCATGTACTCTGCCCTACCTCTCCTCCTGGAGGTGTGCTGAAACCACACAACTACAAAAGTCACATATGAACATGAACATAATCATCTAATTTAGTCAAACGTTTGCTAAACATGTGCAGAGTTTTGTCATTAAAAATGACAACATGACACCCAAAACAAAACAAACAAGCAAAAGAAACATACAATTTTGCAATGCAATATATTAATTTTATTACTAATTAAAACTATTCCAGCACATCATCATACTGGATTTAATACGTCCTCATTTTCTCTAAAGCTAACAAGCTATGCCTTAACTTCTTATCTGTTGATGCAAGTAAACATCATCATCATTATCACTAGCTGATGTGACTGGAACAATTGTGTGTGATTGTGTCACAGATGATGGTAATGATCCTATCCTGGTGAGTCCTGTTCATCCTGTGACTGAGGGAGCTTCTGTTAGTCTGAGCTGCAGTTTGAGAACACAAAAATACTTTCCAATGTGTTTTCTATCACAATGACAAACTTATTCAAAATGATACCCGAGGGGAGCTGAAGATCTCTGCAGTGTCAAAGTCTGATGAAGGTTTCTACAAGTGTCAGTACTCAGGAAGAGAGTCAGCACAGAGCTGGATGTCAGTTAAAGGTGAGCAGCATCAAAACATCTGATGCATTTTTCTAAACCAATGACTGAGAAGGAACATTAAATTGTCTGATTTAAGTCTCAAAGTCACTTGGCTCTGTTTTATGAATGTATTTATTTATAAGATTATAATTTATTAATTGATTTCTGTTTGTTGTTACAGTAACTGTGTCAGGAGCTGACGGCTCTTCATCTCCTGTGTGGTTGATTGTTGGACTGGTTTGTGGAGTCTCTCTCATTATTATTCTCCTGCTCTTGTTGTATCGCTGCAGACAGTCCAAGTGTAAGAGCCTCTTCTTTTCATTCTGTATTAGAGAGTTTATTTACTACATACACTTTAATTATTCACACATATACTAATACTACTGTTATCTTTATGTAATCACACAAGTTGAATACAGTGAAATTGGTGAACTCCAGTATTCAGTTTGAAAAGCACGCAATAGCTAGATATGAAAAAGATGTTTGATTTAAGAAGACTATCTTGTGATATGTTTACAAACATTTAACTTTTTCTTTTTCTTTTCTTTTTTTTATTGCAGTTGCAGATGAAACCCAAGATGTCACATATTCTCTCATTAAGCTTAAAGATTTTGAAAAGAGGAGTATGCAAAGCAAACATTGTGTGGGGGAAAAAATTTTTATTAATTATTTTCTTTTGTGAATTAATCTGATCATCTTAACAGGGAAGCATCACAAACCAGAGGAGTGTGTTATTTACTCTGAGGTAAAGACAAGAGCTGCAGGTACAGTCACAACAGTCTCAGTCAGTGTTTGTACTTGAATGTGTCATCACATCATTATATTGCAGGTAATTATAGGTCAACATGGAGTTTAGTTATTCACTTACTAATCAGTGTTTCAGCTTTACTGAATCACAGCATCCACAGATTCTGACCCAGACCTCAATCACAAAACACACTCATGCAAAGCTGAAGTGTCACAGGCAACAAATGATTTTCACTTAGATTTATTTCACTGTAGTTGTAAAAAGTTTAAAGTCCATATGTATCCAACATGTTGGTATCATATCTGTGCTGAACAAATGTGTCCTGAGCTCTGACGTCTCTTTTAGAGGACAGTCTGATGTATGCTGAGGTCAAACAGCCCAAAAAAGAAAAAGCCAAGAAAAACAAAGGTGAGCAAAGTCTGCCATCATCTCCACTGAATATTGTTCAACATGTTTGTCTGCTCTTAAAATGTAAACGTTTATTTTAATATTTATATTTAGGTATTCCCAACAAGCAGCTGATTAATAAAATCTATCAAACTCTATCTTTGCATTAGTGGAGACATCAAGTTTCCTCCTGGTTAATGATATTATTGTTTTCAATGATCTTCTCTTCATTCACAGGAAAATCAAGTCCTGCAGCTGATGCAGCAGTTTATTCTGAAGTCACATCAGGAAGCTCTTTCAGTAATTCTGCTGCCATGCAGGCTGATTTATTCTTCACATTATTAAATGTCTTCAGCTCATAATATCTTTACATGTTGGAAATCACTTTGTCTTTTTGTGCTTGTCTTACAGGTCAGTGAGGAGAGCTGTAGCAGCAAAGCCAAGAAGAAGCTTTTTATGAAGCCACTCTTGCTCCTCTGATATCTATGCTCTCATTTTTATGAAGATTATATATTTTTAAAATACACTTTTTAAAAAGAAATATTCATTGTTAAAGGTTTTGTATAAAACTTTGAATGTATCCTGTTCCAACAGCTGCAAAAAAAAAAATAGTTTGAAATATGTGATCATATATTTATTTTTTTAATATAGCGCAACTTAAAGTCAGAGTTGTTTGCCATGACTTTTGTTGCCATGAAAACTGGATACTGCTGGACTTCAGGTTTGCTCTGGCCATTTTACTTTAGTTATTTTGTTTGTCCTTTCTTAGTTTTATCGTCTTTTGTTATTCTATTTGAGAAGGATTTATCTTTTAGCTCTTTTTAGAGTCATTTTATATATTGTGAATAAAATAAATGTTCTTATTTGCTACTCTTTTGGTTGTAAAAGACTTTTATTGGTTACTTTCTATTTTGCCTCTGGCTTATTTTTATCAACTGAAAAGCCTCATGATTTCCCAAAAATGGGGAAACTAATTATGTGGTTTCAGCCAAAAGCCTTCCGTTTACGAGATGTCTTTTTTCATTGTATCAGCACACAGCAGAGAGTAAACAAGGAGTTCAGACAAAAAGCACAGTGGAAAAATCACTTTGATAATTATCACTGTTACATTTAAGTATGCAAGACACTGTGTGAAAAGCAATGAAAGATAATTGTGGTCATTGTGGTGCTGAGACATGGAAGGTGGGAAAAAAGCAACAAAAAATGTGTGAAACTCAAAATTTCTCACACTGAAACACAGCCTGTATGAGTCTGTTTAAAAAAATAAAAATAAATCTGGTCTTTTCAATATTTTCCCCATGTTTTTTTCAAACCTTTATACGTCAAAGCCGCCCTGCTGAATAGCTATTGAAACTTGTATAGGCAGTATATAAACAACAAATAATATACTATAAACAGCAGGTTACATTTAAATGTATTTCCCCATTTCTGTTGTTGCCAACAAACAAACTCAAACATCACCAACAGCAAAAATCAGTATTTAGAAAATCTGTATGTTTCCATCCCTCCCCTACTCACTGGATTGCAGGTTGTGTCAGATAGCTCAGCGATCATTCTGCCAGCAAGAACAGCATTTAAGTCAGTGAAGTATCATTTTGAATTTGAATTTAAAAATGACAAAAAACAACACCACAGTGAAAAGCAAACTGAGTCTATCTTATATGAAGTGTCTCTACTTTTAACCTGGAAAATTTCCTGTTAATACAATCATACTGTGATTTACATGCCAGATTTCAGCCTTGTCCTTGTATGCAGTTTCTATAGTCTCTCTGAATGTTTAGACATTATGTATTTTTATGATCATATATTCACAGTCTTCACAATTTCAAGCGGACAAAAATTATTCTGGAATGGTTCTGCGTTTTGTAGATATAGTTTTTTGCAAGTTGGTGAAACTCTGCCACTTAAATATTCTCTAAATATTCTCCTTTAATGCAGATCTAAGAAGACAAGAGGTAAAAGTCAAAAACAGCTTTACTGCTGAGCTCCTTAATAAATACAACGAACAGCAGGTCAGGTCCAAATAATCTGAAACTACACCTCGACAAAACACAAACACAAGGACAGACACAACCATAAAAGAGAACATGGCACAGGACATGGAAGGCAGGTGGCAGGACAGCTGAAACCAATCTCAGATGACAAGACGGGGAAGTAGAACTAAACACAAAGCACTATAGACACAAGAGATCAAAATAAGACAGGAAGACAAGATGAGACCAGGAAAGCTTGGCATAGAGACAGAAGATAAACAAACAAGGAGACAAGACTGGAGGGACAGAACGGGAATACTAAAGGGGATAAACAATCATTTAAATAAAGAAGTCTAGGAACTAAAGGCACTGATAACAAACTCATAAGGAAAGCAAAAAAACAAAAACAAACTATCATTATAAACTATAGACTATAAACTAAAGACTATCAATATATCTATAATACAAAACATAGTACCATAATACAAAGATTAAAAAAAATACAAAACTAGATTAAGTTATGAATTTATAAGATTTTCAAATCACAATTCTCTCTTCTTTTTTTTAAAATTTACATTCCATGCAGCATTCCATTTTTTTTTTTTGCAGATGAGTCTGTAAAACTGAATCTCCTTATTCACTTAAATTCAGCACATGCCTTAGAAGTGTGATGACCCCTTGGCCTTTTTTGTGCCCTCAGTCTTGGATTTATGTTGTTTGTACTGTGCAGCAGGCTAACTACCTGCATGAGCTTCACCTGGACCCAGTGAGCTTGGCTATGAAGGCTTCTCTCTGTCCTGACTTCGGCATCCGCATCCTTACTTGATCTTGCTTAGCTGCAGCATGATTTCTTGAGTTATTTTGCTATCTTTACACTCTGCCACACATACATGCATGATTTACACTACTGACCTGCTGACAAACATGTTTTCTTTATTTATATTGTCATTAATCTATTCTTACTTAGTTATCACCTCTGTCAGTCTCCCTCTCTTGTTTCAGCCAATGAGCCAGGGTTGCCAGGGTTTCCATGGCAACAAAAGTCATACATGCTCTAGAAACCATCACAGCAATACAGTAAGCATGTACTCTGTCTTTTATCAGCCGTAGCTCACACATCAGCCTGGCTCTGATGTGTGGTTAGTAGAAAGTTCTGAGTTTAAATAAGCTGCTATAGTGAGTGATGAATTACTGTTGTGGTGAATAAGCTTTCTTTGGCTTGTGATTATAATCAGTCTGTTTGTAGCACATCTCCCAATGTACACACATACATGCAGTCTCAGACAGTTTCCTTCCAGAAATCACACACATATCAGTTCCGGTCCTGCTACTGTGCAAAACAGGATAGAATATTATTTGATGCCTAGCAGTTGTGCTGGTCAGCCTCCTCTGGCATTCCCCCTGAACCCACTGCACCACCTCTTCCCTGCAGCTCAACCACAAACCACACCCAACCACCACGGACTGAAACTTTGCTACCACTTATTCCACTGAACATAATTGTTGGCTGAGGAATTTTATAAATGAATGTGTTTATTTGGTACAGGCCTATTACAGAGTTATTATGTCTGTGAAAATAAATGCAAGTGCAACTTAACCCTTAAGAACCCAGACCTATTTCTACTTTCATGAAAATTACGGGGGTTGTAAGTTATATCAAATGAATCATATATAACACATTTCTGAAGTTTTTTTTGTAATAGCTCCACCCACTGCCCCACATCTGAAATGTCACATATGCGTCACATGGGGCATACAAGGTACATTTGTTCCATATTTAGAAAGTAATTCTGTAAACACTTTCTTGCTTTTAAAAACAGAATTTCCTTTATATTTTCAAATTCTTAACATGGATAATGATGGTAACACTTCTTGGTTTACTTCAACAAGCTTCTTGGAAAAAAAATAAAATAAATCAGCCCAATGAAGAAGTGTGAGCACAAGTGGGGCTGAGGAGAAGAAGTTATCAGCAAAAACTTTGTAGTTTTGCTCAGCTGGCAGAGTTTCACACAACTTCACCACAACATCTCCTCCAATCCCAAGTAAAGTCTTCTTCCCAGTACCACCTTGATAAACAACAAAATCATGGAGCATACCAGAGGATGAGAACCGGGGCCAGATTTTCAATCCCCAGGGGTGGGGCTTTCCCTTCACATACTGCCTTATTGGGCTGTGTGTCCCCTTGAAGGGTACCATTTGCTCATCAACAGAGTTGTACTCCTCTGGGACGATATCCAGGCATTGTTTGCGAAACATTTCAAGCCATGGACGGATCTTCCAGCACTTGTCTTCTGCATCTTAACAACAAAGAATATATTTACTTAAAATAATTGAATAAGCTAAACTGACTAAGCAAATGATCAGTTTTGTCTTTTGTGACAAATATGTCACATCAGTTTTTTAAGAAAATTTGAGTTTTATGCCCGATGTGACATATTTGTCACAGCGATATTTAACAAACTGATTATAGATCAAATTGTTTCAGAAATATTACCAAACTAGGTTACAAGTGACCTATGACATCTTATCTAAAGTTTAGAATTGCTGAATGAGTAAAAGCTTACCTTTGCAAAAAAGAAAAGAAAGTTTTAAAATTAGCAGAGTGGTCTCATTAGCAAACCAGGTGGACCAAGACTTTGAAAATGGTGTCTTGAACACCCAGAGTGCCTCACTTGTCACATGACTGAACTAGTTTGTGCAGTAGACGTCACTTAGGGACTTTATTAGTTAAAAGTCAAAGTTAAACCATTAGAAATAGTTTTTCTCTAAGTGTAAAGGGGCGGTGACACCAGTGTCACTGTGGGTCCTTGTGTATTGTGTAAAAAACACAGTGACTTTATCATTTTTTCTCTGGCCTACTAAACTAAAAAGAGGAAGAACAGTTTTAGCTGAATTTGTTCAGCCTTCCAAAGAACATGATTGAGCTCTGACAGCTGATAGCAGAGATAGATCATAGGCAGAACTCAAGATACCAAGTTTTTAAAACTCCACTCTCATCTGTCATCACGTTGCTGCAGACATTAATTACTGACTAGCCACTTCCTTTTTTCAGATTTATTCTGCAAATGATGTGCTTTAATTACTATATATAATGTCTGCTATGTAATTCAAAATAAAAACTGATTGCACATGCACTAAACATATTTGTCGTCTGCTCGCACATAACCTCTAGTGAGTATATGGTGGCATCTTATCCCTGACATATCACATCTTTTTTGTGTAAAGGGGAACAGAAAATGCAGTCAACTGTTTAGCATAATGAGGCAATACATGGTTTTTGCTTTGTGTATTTCTCAATATGCTTTCAACTTTTAAAGTTAGTACTGCTATAAAATTCAAAAACATACTATTCAATAAATTGTTAATAAAGTTCAAAACTTTTAATAGTGCTGGATCTATAAGATTCTGATTTTTGGTGGCTGCTTTAGAGTCGAGAACCTGGTGCTACAAACTACCTTGAAAGTGCAAACAAGGAACACGTGAACACATGGTACATGGTAGAATAGCAAAGAAGCATGGCAATGGCTTTTTTACTGAGTGCCATGCTTTGTTCTCAGTTAAAAAATATATAGTTTTTGGCACAAAGATACTGATTATTTTGTTTTGGTATTTTAGGTCTGTGTGCATCTGTACCGTTGCAATTTAGCAAGCAAGAAAATGAATTCGTGCGTTGGTTTATTTATTCCTCTGGTTTGTAAAAACTGCATCTCATTTGCTTCAGTTCAGCCACATAAATAATCCAGTCACAACCACCTTCTAACCAAAATTCAACCACAAGATGAAAACATTTACATATCAAAGCAGAAGTGAAAGGATGTTTTCCATTGTAATAGTACAAAAAACTAGCTAAAAGTCTATTTTTTTCCTGCAACTTAAAAGGCAGTATCTTAACCTTGTTTCCTGTTATAGGCGTATTCTTTGGTCAAATTATGTCAAAGCAAGTTTGTTCACCTCAACTAGGACCCAGCATGTTTTGCATGAACCTGCTCAGGACTGTCCGAAATAAATGATATGCTGCCATCCGGCCACTGATAGTCTCAAAAACCCTGACAAATATTCCAGAATGATAGCAATCCAAATGTATGGGTTTGTATGACTTTTTTGTATGGGGAAAAAAGTGAGTTTCCAAAGAAGACAGAAGTAAAACTAAACCTAAATGAAAGCTTTGCCTGGCTTGAAGTAACAGAACAGTTTTTTTATATAACACAGAGAAAGAGAACAACACTGGGAACAAGCTTGTATGTTCTGAATGGACAGGAAACGTAAACACTGATGCGGTTGAAGTTAAAGCAGATGTTTGAGCTCAGTGTAAAAGGGAAGGAAGCATGGAAGCCACTGAGAAGAAGAAGTTACGGTCTCATCTATATTAAGCACAGCAGCTCTTTCCTCTGCTTATTTGTGAAAAGTAAAACACTGAAAGCTTAGCTGTGCATCAGAGAGCAGCAGAGCTGGATGTGAGGATGAAGCGCTCTTTGCTCTGCGTGCTGGAGTTGTTCTGTAAGTACATCACTGACTTTCTCTTGTGACCAAATAAAGAAACTATATTGGTGTAAATTAAAGTGTATGAGGTGGTTAACAAGTCTCTGAGAAATTGCTTGGTAGTACCTTGTGTCCATTTAAAGCAGGGTATTGAGTCTGAAAGACTGCTGTTTTTACATTACTAGTTTAGAGCATATAAGCAAAGAAATTTGAGGATGAATCTCCGATCTGAAAATTTACTTTAAAAATGTTTTAGTTCATACTGAGTTGATTTGCTGCTGTTTTGATGATGTTTCAATCTTGATTTCAGTGATCAGTACACTCTTCGATGTAAATGCTGAAGGTATGACAGTTTTTTTCTTCCTGTTTACAAAATATGAACAGCACTGATGCATCTCCTGCATCTTTCTGTTTATGTGTTGTCACGGCTGAACCAAAATCTAGACACAGACAAGAACTGACAAAATTATCAGGAGTTTATTTCCACAGACACCAGCAGCTGAGAGAAACAGGTGTCTATGGTAAATGTAGGGGGCTGATTATCCATGGGGAGAGAACCAGCTTTCTGATTTGGTGAACAAAGCCAGGAACAGGGTGAGTTAGAATTTATCTGAGTTTACTCACAGGAAGCAGGAGGGAGCGCTGCCCAGCACATGATGATAGATGAATGTCCAGGAAAACCGAGATAAGGCTCAGTGAGAGCCAGAGAGAATCAGATTCACCTGAATCTGTCATGTGGCAGTGTGGAGATACAGGTTCCCAGTATTTAGGGGCCCAGTGGCCCCACATCTGAAGCTATACCTGTACTGGAGGATGGAGGGGGCTTAGGGAGCTGAACTAGCAAATGTAAAATATATTTAAAATTTCCTTTAACACATTTCAGTCTTAGAAATGCCAGGTAAGAGCCAAAGAGTGTGACTCACTGATACAAATGTGTCTCTTTCTGTGCATTTGTTTCATCACCTTTACAAATAAAATTAGTGATCCAGGAGAATCCACTCAAAAAGGATTAAACACCATGGACTGATACTATTTCAAACAAGAAATAGTATTAATCATTTATACTTTAGCTATGAAACATTTTAAACTAATTATCTTCACAAATTTATTTTATGGCATGTGAACACACATGACCTCTCATACACACAAGAAACATTTATTTTACTTTACTGAAACATCTTTACAAACAAAAAAAATACAGTGGTACAGCAATACCTACTTACACGCAAACCAAGCTGAGCTATAGCTCACACTTAAGACAAAAATGTCCTAAACAATTAAATATGTTAAAGTAATAAAGTAATAAAAATAAACATCTCCATCACAGCAGTAGCATATTCAAGTTCCATCAGGTGAAAACACACACACACACACACACACACACACACACACACACACACACACACACACACACACACACACACACACATGCACTTACATACACCCACATATACACACACGGGTCAAGTTTCCTCCCCACAGTCAGATTCCAGTACAGCTGTGTAAACTTAGAAACTGAAAACTTTTGAAAATAAAGTTGAACAGTACATAAATTATCTAAACAACTTAAGTTTCAACCAGTTTGTTACACTAGGAACAATTTTCTGCTTTTGTTGTATTTCTAACATACAGAACATGACAAGGCTGTTGTGATAGCAAACAACAAAATCATACCAGCAGGGGGCAGTGTGACACTGAGCTGCTCTGTGGAGGGCTCTGCTGGCTGGAAGTTTGACTGGTTCAGACGTGATTCAGTCTCTTCTAAAGCTCAGCTCATGAGAGGAAATGAAGCAAACAGAGTTATTAGTGTCTCACAAGGAGGTCTGTACCACTGCAGAGGAGGGAGAGGAGATCCAGTTTACTACACAGAGGACAGCAGTGATGTCACAGTTATGGAGACACGTGAGTTTCTTTTATTATTTCAATGACCTTAAGATCACACTCTTTGTTTCTGCATCTGTTAAATGAACACTTTGTTTTCCTTTTATGTGAAAGTAAAATTGTCTTAGAATAATAGCAACCAGTAACAGCTCAAGCTGATTTTATTTTGGAGACGATCAAATCAAAGTCACACCAAATTTGGTAATCTAAAGATTTTAAATAAATCCTTTTTTATGGATCGTCTTCAAATTTCACAACAATGTGTTGGCGTTGTAGGACATAAGTAACTAGGTTGGCTAAGCACTTGAGTTTGAAATTCATTTTAGGGCCCAATGTCAAAGTTGTCCTTAATATATAAATAAAAAAATAATCTAGAAACCATTTTTAGTAACATATAATATGAAATGGCATTGAGACAGCTGTACAACACACTATATTATTTTTTTTTAATACCACGCCATTCATTTTTTCAGCTCCACATGCTGCATGAATATATCTTAAGATCTCAAGTTTTTACAGCCTCTAGAAGGCACAGATTTCAGCCAATTCTGCTCTGGTTATTTGGGTAAAGTAAAATAAACAATTTTCATATGTAATGCATCGAGGTCAAAGGTCAGGGTCACAAATTTTGTTTTTCTCAATACAACATAATATGACTTCACAATGGAACAAAAAATATTTATTAATATATATATTTATTGAGATTTTTTGATATAAGAAAAAACAAACAAACAAAACAAACGAAAAAACAACAGACAACACAACAGCAAGGGCTAAAACACACAAATAAGACAAAAGTTTACACTGCAACAACGAAAATATTGCTTCAACACTGGCAATAAACAAAAATAAAACGCTAAGGTGGAAGGCTAAGTTATTGGTGATCGATCAAATAGGACTTTGTTTTAATACATGATCTAAAAATGGTTGCCACATCAAAGAAAGAAATTACTAAGTTTGTCCGCTAATATATACCTAATTCTCTCCATATGTAGTAGAGCAGTCAGTTCTGTGAGCCACATTTTGAATTGAGGTACAATATCCGTCTTCAAAGAGTCAAAATAATTTTTTAGCAATTACCATTCCGAACAAAACTGTGGTTTGTGCAGCAGAGCTAAGGTGTAAAAGGGAAGAGGAAGATCCAAACAATGCAATTATTGGGTCCGGCTCTAATGTGCAATTATAGATATCAGAAAAACAGTTAAAAATATTCAACCAATAGTTATACAATTTGGGACAAGTCCAAAACAAATGAGTAAGAGAGCCTTCTCCAAGTTTACAACGATCGCATATCGAACTGATAGAAGGAAAAATCCTGTGCAGTTTAGTATTTGAATAATGAAGTCTGTGAAGTACTTTAAATTGAATTAACTGATGCCTTGCATTTATAGAGCAAGAATGGATCATACACAGACTCCTCTCCCACACCTCATCTCCAATCAGCAAACCAAGCTCTTCCTCCCATGCCATCTTCAAAAGTCAGATTTAGAATTTAAATACTCAGAAAAGGCTTTCACAAAACCAGAAACCAACTTTTTAGAATCCGGGAACTCAGAAGAAGTGTAAAATTGACCCCTCTTCCGGAAGAGATGGAAAATTAGCAATACTCTGACGGACATAGTTTCTTATCTGTAAATAATGAAAAAAATGTGACGCAGGGAGAGAGAACTTGTTCTGCAACTGAGTAAATGATGCAAACTGCCTGTCAATATATAAATCTTTGAGAGTAATAATACCTTTCTGTGTCCAGATATCAAAAGAGGCGTCTAAACATGAGGGTGGGAATGCATGATTACCGTATATTGGAGTATGGATTGAAGTGTCTGGTAGACCACAACCTTTTTGATCTGACTAAAGATTTTAACACAGTTCGAAACTATAAAATTATTGACCTTGGTTCGCGAATTAGAGGATGAAAAAGAAGAGCAGGAGGGAACTATTCTCAACCCCACCACTCTCTATGACCACCCAAGGTGGGGTATCGGCAGAACTTAATTTTTTGTACCCTTCCTGCCAATAAGCAAGAGTTCTAGCATTTGCAGCCCAGTAATAAAACTGAAACACTGGCAAAGCAAATCCACCCTTAAGTTTTGACTTACATAGATGAACTTTTGATATCCTGTGAGTTTTAAAGCCCCAGACAAATGGTAATACTACTGAGTCGATCACTTTAAAAATTGCTTATTCAGAAAAATAGGTAAGTTTAAAAATAAGTATAAAAATTTAGGAAGGAAACCATTTTAATTACGTTAATGCGACCTACCATGGAGATAGGGAGAGCCCTCCATTTCTCAACATCTATTTTCAATTTTTCTACTTGTTCAAGATAATTCAACTTAAAGATCAATTTAGGATCCTTAGGCAAAGTGACACCCAAGTATTTCAATCTGTCTGTGATTTTAAAAGGCAAAACTTTTAAAAATCAACATCCAAATTTGTAGTTAAAGCCACAAACTCACTCTTCTGCCAATTAATTGTATAACCTGAGATTTCCCCAAATGACCTCACCACATCTAAGAGTACAGGAACAGATCGCTCAGGATTTGACAAAACAAAACAACATCATCCGTGCATATAAGGAAATGTAGTGCTTGATATTCCCCAATCTGACAGGGTCAATAGAGGGCTCATTCCTAATGGCTATTGCAAGAGGTTCAATAGAAATTGCAAAGAGCAAAGGGCTCAAAGGGCAGCCTTGTCGTGTCCCGCGGTGTAAAAAAAAAGGCGCAGATCTATCTTGGTTAACAAAAAATATTTATATACTACACTATACTTCCATATTACTAATGCTGACATTCAGCATAAAACATTAAAGTTTTAGTACAACTCTTGTCCTTCAGAGGGAGCTGTGATCTCCGAGTGCTCTTATTATTATATGAAACAGAAATCATGATGCACCTCTGTTGACTTTTTTTCTTGTCAATGGACATTTTTCTGTGAACAGTTCCCAGTAAGCCCACTGTGACCCTGCAGCCATCCTGGACTCAGATATACAGCGGTGAGACAGTCACTGTCAGATGTGAGATTCAGGGAGGTGAAGGAGCTCAGTGGACGTATGAATGGAGAGCAGCCAAGTTAAACACACCTCCAACATCCAATGAACACAGAATCATCAGAGCTACTGAGTCTGACAGTGGAGGATACAGCTGCCGAGGCAGAAGGGACTATTTCTTCTCAGAGTGGAGTGATATCATCACACTGAGTGTATCACGTAAGCTGAACACATATGAATTCATAACAAATTAATATGTGTAGTGTATTGTGATAATATCCTTTGTCTTTCAACAATACTGCAGCTTTTGTTTTGTTTTTTTTAGCAGACAAATAGCTTTGAATGTGGTACCAAAAATAATCACTTACAATGAAACATGTGGAAAAAGAAAAGAAAAACAATCTGTAATTTAAGGAGAAGTCAGATTAATAACCCTGTATATATTAATATATAATATATATTATATTATATTATACAAGTACTATATAATATTTTAGTTGCTTTTAAACATTCCTGCACAACAAATCAGCATTAAAATAATTATGATAAAAACCTGCTTCTGCATGTTTTTCTTTGTTAGTTCAATAACAGGATCGATGTGAACCCTCATGGGTTATTTATTTATTTATTTATTAAAGTTGGTACAGATACATGAAGGTGATGAGTTTTCAATGTAAAATGTTATTTAGCCGTTGTCACAAGTCTATGAATTATTTAAAATGGAAACATTAAATCACTGTAAATACCGTCTTTGTCACTGATGACTGACAGTCAGTGTTCAGTGCAAGGTTTGTTATCTTCCTTACCCAAACAATCACAGGGTATTTAGTTTTTAATAGTAGTTGTAGTAAAATGACTTTATAAACTCTGATGAGGACAAATAGTCCAGGTGTAATCATGACACTCTCCCACGCCAGCAGAAATAAAAGAAGCAATTTAGTGCGTTGTGACGATTAAAATATGAATCAAAAGGCAACTGAGATAATGCAGTATTCAAAACTGTTTTATTTGATATTTGTCTTTCAGTCAATGAATAATAAACCACAGGAAATCTGTTGTTTGTAGCTGTACTCTGTGTCACATAACGAGCAGTTAGTCCTGATAAATTACTCAGTGAGTGTTTAAATTTTGATCACTACTATAAGAAATTTTCTTCGTGAAAAAAGTGATGATCTAACGTTTTACTTTTCCTCTGAACTCAACAGTGACAATCTATTCTACTTTTTCCTGTAAATTCATTGCAGATGAACCCAGAGCCACACTGACAGCACAAAGTTCAATCATACCAGCAGGGGGCAGTGTGACACTGAGCTGCTCTGTGGAGGGCTCTGCTGGCTGGAAGTTTGACTGGTTCAGACGTGATTCAGTCTCTTCTAAAGCTCAGCTCATGAGAGGAAATGAAGCAAACAGAGTTATTAGTGTCTCACAAGGAGGTCTGTACCACTGCAGAGGAGGGAGAGGAGATCCAGTTTACTACACAGAGGACAGCAGTGACGTCACAGTTCAGCAAACTGGTGAGTTTAAACATTTAATTTCCAACAAAACAACAATGTCTGTACAGGCATAGAGTGAGGAGTTCATTCTTCTTCTTCTTTTTCTTCTTCTAATTAATATTACAGATTTAAAAATTTGATTACCAAAAATGTAATTGCTTGTTATTGAAATTATTAAATCATGTGACATGCAGTCTGATCACTGGAGAAATGATGTCAAAAGTTATTGATCTGAACAGAAAAGTAAAATGTAATCATTTCAAATTGATTCATCTGTTTTGATTGAGATTTACAATTAAGATTTTAAGCTTGTTATATCAAAACTTTGAACTTTCAGACATTTTAAAAAACTTTTTTTTTTTTCATCATCTTATGGAGGAACCAAAGCAGAGTCAGCTACAGAGGTTTATCAAAATGTTAAAGTACTTGGGTCAAACGGCTGAGTGTCTGCACACTGAAAGAATCATTATATTATATTATATTATATTATACAAGTACTATATAATATTTTAGTTGCTTTTAAACATTCCTGCACAACAAATCAGCATTAAAATAATTATGATTAAAACCTGCTTCTGCATGTTTTTCTTTGTTAGTTCGTAACAGGATCGATGTGAAACTGCAGCACAGCTGGTCTCAGATATTCACTGGTGAGACAATCACTCTCAGATGTGAGATTCAGGGAGGTGAAGGAAAGGTGTGGAAATATGAATGGACAGCACCCAACACAAACAGCCCTCCAACATCCAGTGAATACAGGATCAGCAGAGTTTCAGTGTCCCACAGTGGAGACTACAGATGTCGGGGTAGCAGTGACTATCTCTTAACAGGATGGAGTGATGCCTTCACACTGACAGTTTCATGTGAGTTGGACCATGATTCATGCTGACATTTAATGTTTTATTGTTTACATTTACATCAACTTGTTTAAAAACTCAAGCACAGCCTGTAATATTGATTGATTGATTGATTGATCCACAAAACAAAGGTTATTGTTCCATATCATTAGAACACATCAAATATTTTAATACACTGTAGATTGATTGATTGATAATACAAGGAAATTGGGTTAAGGCTGCCAGCCTTGCCAGTGCCATCTTACCCTTCCCATTACACAAACGTCATGGAGAAGACAGGTCAGAGACATATAACAATGGAAAATGCACAACATGAGGAAAGATGAGGAGAAAAAATAAATCCCCTGAGACTGAGCTCCAACAGGAGATCAGTTTGAGAACAGAAAAAACACCTCAGCACATGAATCATCACATCTCACAACATAGAAGACATAAGATTCAAAGGTGTTTGGAGGGGTGGGGGTGAGTGTGGGTCTGTGTCAGTGTACATGCTTATGTGTGTGTGTGTCCGTGTTCAGCCGAGAGAAAGTGTCCCTTCACTCGGTCAGGCAAAAGTCAACAATCTTGTGTCGACGTGGGTGGTGTTGAAGGAGGGGGAGAAAGTCACAACAACAGTCTTGTTATCTAAGGAGAATTTTGTTATTCCCATCAGCTTTTGCCTTGAGCATCTAGCTGGCACCAGGGGGCCGCATGATATCAAAATCAAAACATCAAAAATCAAAATTTATTTATATAGCACATTTAAAAACAACAGTTTTGATCAAAGTGCTTCACAAATTAAAAAAAAAAAATAAACAAAATAAGACAAATACAACGCAAGACGAGACAAACATAGAAACCAACCAAATGATAATCAAACTATCTTACATCAAAGCCAGAGTAAAAGATGGGTCTTTAAACGAGATTTAAAAGACTGAACAGTCTCAGAAGAGCGAATGGCAATAGGGAGGTTGTTCCACAGTCTAGGAGCTACAATAGCAAAGGCACAATCGCTTCTGGTTTTCAACCTAGACTGAGGTTGCATTAAGAGCATCTGGTTAGAAGATCTTAGTGCTTTTGTAGGATTATACAAATGAAGAAGTTCTGTTAAATAGCTAGGGGCAGTGTTATATAAGATTTTATAAGTGAATAAAAGAATTTTAAAATCAATGCGAAATTTCACAGGAAGCCAGTGTAACTTGGCTAAAACTGGAGTCATATGATCATGCATTCTGGCACCAGATAAAAGGCATGCAGCAGCGTTCTGTACTAATTGCAACCGGTGAAGAGAGGAGTGAGGGAGGCCTAAATACAGGGGAGTTACAATAGTCCAGTCTAGAGGTAATGAATGCATGAATAAGCTTTTCAAGGTCCTTGGGGAGAGGAAAGGCTTAGCTTTAGAAATTTGACGTAGCTGATAGAAGCTTGATTTAACCACAGTAGATACTTGTTTCTCTAATTTGAAGGAGCTACCCAGGAGTACCCCAAGGTCTCTTACAACGCTGGAGAGGTAGCTAGCAAGTGGGCCAAGGGTAACAGTTAGTTGGTTCAATGGAATATGGCTGTCAAAGACAATAACTTCAGTTTTACTGTCATTCAAGGTTAGAGAGTTTTGAGATAGCCAGGTTCTCAAATCATGAAGACAGTTAAACAATGTATGCAATGGATCTCTGATATTCAAACCCAAAGGAAATAAATTTGAATGTCACCATATGAAGATGGTAGTTGTTTTGGTTAGTGCGAACAAACTGCATCCAATTTTACAGTTGGTCTAATGTCTGTCACTGGTCACCAGGTGTCTCAATTCCAGTTCTTCTTCTCCAAGATCTTATCCATATTGCGTTCAATAACAGTCTGAGTACTCACAGCCCTGCCCATCGTCTATCACGTCAGCCAGCCTTGTGGGATTTTGAACAGCTGAAGCCGCTTCTTGTTCTTCAATAATCCCAGGTCTGAGCCAGCTCAATCAACCAGAACTCTATAATTGTGGTTCCGAATTTGTAGATGTCGTTCAATGTCCTCTATCGAGAGTGGCAAACCTGTTCTGGGCCACCATTCTTTGCAGTATGTGGGCCATGTGTAAGTTCTGTGCAGCCACGGGCCAGTTGCAGACACACTGCTGGCCCAGAACAGTTTCAGCTCTGGCCCCAGAGCCTAGTGTGTCAGCCTAGTGTGTACCTTAAGCAAGCCATGTAGTAACAACATGTGCTGGAACATAGTAGTGCAAAGGTAACAGGACGAAACTCTGTTCAGACAGTGAATAGACTGATTCTTGCACAGCAGTTTTCTACTCTCCCAGATTACTCAAAGTGCTCTGTACAGCATGCCATATTCACCCAATCACATACTTTCTCTAAACTGAGTGCTCGACATACAGACTGGAGGAGCCAGGGATCGAACCACTAACCTTCTGATTAGTAGGTGACCTATTTCTTTAGGAGTGTGGGAGAGGTTTATCATTCTTATACCTAGACTATGTGTCCTCATCAGAGTTTATAAAGTCATTTTACTACTATTAAATAGTGCTATTTTAATAGTACTATATTAAAATAGAACTATTAATAGTGGTGTTTTAGTATTTTTAACTACTATCAAAAACATATTCAAAGTGATTGTTTGGGAAAAGGAAGATAGAACGCGTTGCACTGAACACTTATGGTCGGCCATCCGTGTCAAAATTCCCACATTCAAACTGACTGAAGGTTATTTTCATTGATTTAATGTTTCCATTTTAAATAATTCATAGACCCACGTCAACTGCTAAATAACATTTTACATTGAAAATTCATGATAACGCTCACCAGACTCCAACAGAAATAAAGGCTGTTGTTCAGTGCACTGAAACTTTTAAAATATTAATGAAAAGGGACAGATATGATGAGAAGTTTAAAACTGTTTAATCTGATATTTCTCTTTCAATAAATAATAAATCAGAGCGAGTTTGATTTTGTAACACAGTCCAATATGTCACATGCAGAGTAATTAGTCATTTCTACTAAAAGTGAATATTTAAAGTGTGATCAGTACTGTAAGAAATTTATTCCTGACACAAGTGACCCTCAAGCTCCCAGGCCTCTGGTAGAGGACCCGAACTTGAAAGATAGACTGCCCGCAGAGGGCGAGGAGGAAATTATATAATATAGGCAGGTAATGAATCAGAGGGAATTTGATTTTGTAACACAGTCTAATATGTCTGATTTGCAATTACTCATTTATACCAAACTTTTCAGTGAATATTTAAAGTGTGATCAGTACTGTAAGAAATATCTTCCTGAGACAAGTGACAATCTATTCTACTTTTTCCTGTAAATTAATTGCAGATAAACCCAGGGCCACACTGACAGCAGGAACAACAATCATACCAGCAGGGGGCAGTGTGACACTGAGCTGCTCTGTGCAGAGCTCTGATGGATGGAAGTTTGACTGGTTCAGACGTGATTCAGTCTATTCTAAAGCTCAGCTCATGAGAGGAAATGAAGCAAACAGAGTTATTAGTGTCTCACAAGGAGGTCTGTACCACTGCAGAGGAGGGAGAGGAGATCCAGTTTACTCCACAGAGGACAGCAGTGACGTCACAGTTCAGCAAACTGGTGAGTTTAAACATTTAATTTCCAACAAAACAACAATGTCTGTACAGGCATAGAGTGAGGAGTTCATTCTTTTTCTTCTTTTTCGTCTTCTAATTAATATTACAGATTAAAAAATTTGATTACCAAAAATGTAATTGCTTGTTATTGAAATTATTAAATCATGTGACATGCAGTCTAATCACTGGAGAAATGATGTCAAAAGTTATTGATCTGAACAGAAAAGTAAAATGTAATCATTTCAAATTGATTCATCTGTTTTGATTGAGATTTACAATTAAGATTTTAAGCTTGTTATATCAAAACTTTGAACTTTCAGACATTTTAAAAAAAACTTTTTTTTTTTTCAATCATCTTGCGGAGGAACCAAAGCAGAGTCAGCTACAGAGGTTTATCAAAATGTTAAAGTACTTGGGTCAAACGGCTGAGTGTCTGCACACTGAAAGAATCATTATATTATATTATATTATATTATACAAGTACTATATAATATTTTAGTTGCTTTTAAACATTCCTGCACAACAAATCAGCATTAAAATAATTATGATAAAAACCTGCTTCTGCATGTTTTTCTTTGTTAGTTCGTAACAGGATCGATGTGAAACTGCAGCACAGCTGGTCTCAGATATTCACTGGTGAGACAATCACTCTCAGATGTGAGATTCAGGAGGTGAAGGAAAGGTGTGGAAATATGAATGGACAGCACCCAACACAAACAGCCCTCCAACATCCAGTGAATACAGGATCAGCAGAGTTTCAGTGTCCCACAGTGGAGACTACAGATGTCGGGGTAGCAGTGACTATCTCTTAACAGGATGGAGTGATGCCTTCACACTGACAGTTTCATGTGAGTTGGACCATGATTCATGCTGACATTTAATGTTTTATTGTTTACATTTACATCAACTTGTTTAAAAACTCAAGCACAGCCTGTAATATTGATTGATTGATTGATTGATCCACAAAACAAAGGTTATTGTTCCATATCATTAGAACACATCAAATATTTTAATACACTGTAGATTGATTGATTGATAATACAAGGGAAATTGGGTTAAGGCTGCCAGCCTTGCCAGTGCCATCTTACCCTTCCCATTACACAAACGTCATGGAGAAGACAGGTCAGAGACATATAACAATGGAAAATGCACACCATGAGGAAAGATGAGGAGAAAAAAATAAATCCCCTGAGACTGAGCTCCAACAGGGAGATCAGTTTGAGAACAGAAAAAAACACCTCAGCACATGAATCATCACATCTCACAACATAGAAGACATAAGATTCAAAGGTGTTTGGAGGGGGTGGGGGGTGAGTGTAGGTCTGTGTCAGTGTACATGCTTATGTGTGTGTGTGTGTGTGTGTTCCGTGTTCAGCCGAGAGAAAGTGTCCCTTCACTCGGTCAGGCAAAAGTCAACAATCTTGTGTCGACGTGGGTGGTGTTGAAGGAGGGGGGAGAAAGTCACAACAACAGTCTTGTTATCTAAGGAGAATTTTTGTTATTCCCATCAGCTTTTGCCTTGAGCATCTAGCTGGCACCAGGGGGCCGCATGATATCAAAATCAAAACATCAAAAATCAAAATTTATTTATATAGCACATTTAAAAACAACAGTTTTGATCAAAGTGCTTCACAAATTAAAAAAAAATAAACAAAATAAGACAAATACAACGCAAGACGAGACAAACATAGAAACCAACCAAATGATAATCAAACTATCTTACATCAAAGCCAGAGTAAAAAGATGGGTCTTTAAACGAGATTTAAAAGACTGAACAGTCTCAGAAGAGCGAATGGCAATAGGGAGGTTGTTCCACAGTCTAGGAGCTACAATAGCAAAGGCACAATCGCTTCTGGTTTTCAACCTAGACTGAGGTTGCATTAAGAGCATCTGGTTAGAAGATCTTAGTGCTTTTGTAGGATTATACAAATGAAGAAGTTCTGTTAAATAGCTAGGGGCAGTGTTATATAAGATTTTATAAGTGAATAAAAGAATTTTAAAATCAATGCGAAATTTCACAGGAAGCCAGTGTAACTTGGCTAAAACTGGAGTCATATGATCATGCATTCTGGCACCAGATAAAAGGCATGCAGCAGCGTTCTGTACTAATTGCAACCGGTGAAGAGAGGAGTGAGGGAGGCCTAAATACAGGGAGTTACAATAGTCCAGTCTAGAGGTAATGAATGCATGAATAAGCTTTTCAAGGTCCTTGGGGGAGAGGAAAGGCTTAGCTTTAGAAATTTGACGTAGCTGATAGAAGCTTGATTTAACCACAGTAGATACTTGTTTCTCTAATTTGAAGGAGCTACCCAGGAGTACCCCAAGGTCTCTTACAACGCTGGAGAGGTAGCTAGCAAGTGGGCCAAGGGTAACAGTTAGTTGGTTCAATGGAATATGGCTGTCAAAGACAATAACTTCAGTTTTACTGTCATTCAAGGTTAGAGAGTTTTGAGATAGCCAGGTTCTCAAATCATGAAGACAGTTAAACAATGTATGCAATGGATCTCTGATATTCAAACCCAAAGGGAAATAAATTTGAATGTCACCATATGAAGATGGTAGTTGTTTTGGTTAGTGCGAACAAACTGCATCCAATTTTACAGTTGGTCTAATGTCTGTCACTGGTCACCAGGTGTCTCAATTCCAGTTCTTCTTCTCCAAGATCTTATCCATATTATGTTCAATAACAGTCTGAGTACTCACAGCCCTGCCCATCGTCTATCACGTCAGCCAGCCTTGTGGGATTTTGAACAGCTGAAGCCGCTTCTTGTTCTTCAATAATCCCAGGTCCGAGCCAGCTCCAATCAACCAGAACTCTATAATTGTGGTTCCGAATTTGTAGATGTCGTTCAATGTCCTCTATCGAGAGTGGCAAACCTGTTCTGGGCCACCATTCTTTGCAGTATGTGGGCCATGTGTAAGTTCTGTGCAGCCACGGGCCAGTTGCAGACACACTGCTGGCCCAGAACAGTTTCAGCTCTGGCCCCAGAGCCTAGTGTGTCAGCCTAGTGTGTACCTTAAGCAAGCCATGTAGTAACAACATGTGCTGGAACATAGTAGTGCAAAGGTAACAGGACGAAACTCTGTTCAGACAGTGAATAGACTGATTCTTGCACAGCAGTTTTCTACTCTCCCAGATTACTCAAAGTGCTCTGTACAGCATGCCATATTCACCCAATCACATACTTTCTCTAAACTGAGTGCTCGACATGCAGACTGGAGGGGCCAGGGATCAAACCACTAACCTTCTGATTAGTAGGTGACCTATTTCTTTAGGAGTGTGGGAGAGGTTTATCATTCTTATACCTAGACTATGTGTCCTCATCAGAGTTTATAAAGTCATTTTACTACTATTAAATAGTGCTATTTTAATAGTACTATATTAAAATAGAACTATTAATAGTGGTGTTTTAGTATTTTTAACTACTATCAAAAACATATTCAAAGTGATTGTTTGGGAAAAGGAAGATAGAACGCGTTGCACTGAACACTTATGGTCGGCCATCCGTGTCAAAATTCCCACATTCAAACTGACTGAAGGTTATTTTCATTGATATAATGTTTCCATTTTAAATAATTCATAGACCCACGTCAACTGCTAAATAACATTTTACATTGAAAATTCATGATAACGCTCACCAGACTCCAACAGAAATAAAGGCTGTTGTTCAGTGCACTGAAACTATTAAAATATTAATGAAAAGGGACAGATATGATGAGAAGTTTAAAACTGTTTAATCTGATATTTCTCTTTCAATAAATAATAAATCAGAGCGAGTTTGATTTTGTAACACAGTCCAATATGTCACATGCAGAGTAATTAGTCATTTCTACTAAAAGTGAATATTTAAAGTGTGATCAGTACTGTAAGAAATTTATTCCTGACACAAGTGACCCTCAAGCTCCCAGGCCTCTGGTAGAGGACCCGAACTTGAAAGATAGACTGCCCGCAGAGGGCAAGGAGGAAATTATATAATATAGGCAGGTAATGAATCAGAGGGAATTTGATTTTGTAACACAGTCTAATATGTCTGATTTGCAATTACTCATTTATACCAAACTTTTCAGTGAATATTTAAAGTGTGATCAGTACTGTAAGAAATATCTTCCTGAGACAAGTGACAATCTATTCTACTTTTTCCTGTAAATTAATTGCAGATAAACCCAGGGCCACACTGACAGCAGGAACAACAATCATACCAGTAGGGGGCAGTGTGACACTGACCTGCTCTGTGCAGAGCTCTGATGGATGGAAATATGAGTGGTTCAGACGAACCCAAAGAACCTATGAAGGTCAAATCAGAGATCAACAAAACAGAGATATCAGAGTATCTCAAGGAGGAATCTACAGCTGCAGAGGAACAAGAGGAAACCCAGTTTACTACACTGATAGAAGTAATGATGTCACCACTGAGATAACCTGTGAGTTCAGTAATTTAGTTTGAAATATACATTCACTCATGATTATCAAACATACAATGTTAAGTTTTCTGTGTTGATTTCATGTTTCTATTTGTATCTCAACTGTTAATATGTGTAAACAGTTTCCAATAAAGTTGTTGTAAAACAACAACCCAACTGGCCTCAGATATTCAGAGGTGAGACGATCACTCTGACATGTGAGGTGCAGGAAGGAGGTGAAACCACTGAGTGGGAGTATGAATGGAGAGGACCCAGGACATCCAAATGGTTGACGTGGAATGATGATTGGACATTCGTAGTTTCTGAGTCCAGCAGTGGAGACTACATGTGTAAGAGTCGACGCAGAGATGACTCATATTCTTCAACAGAGTGGAGTGAAGCCTTCACATTGTCAGTATCAAGTAAGTCATGTTTGTTGTGTGATCTCCATTTGACAAATGTCATAATGGTCAGCACAGGATGAATTCAATGGTCTACAAAGCATGTTCCATTGTTAGTCAGACAAAGAGCTGCAGCTGATAGTAGCCTCATTGTAGACAGACGTGCTGCTCCATCACCTGACGACAATAATGACAGAAATAAACAGAATGAAAATATAGTATAGTATCTGCACGTCATGTACAACCGGTAGATAGAGGAAGTGGCTGACATACAGAAGTCCTACCAGTGGCTGGACAAAGTTGGACTGAAAGACAGCACAGAGGCACTAATCATGGCAGCACAGGAACAAACTCTGAACACAAGATCCATAGAGGCTGCTCTACCACATCAGGCAAGACCCCAGGTGCAGGCTGTGTAAAGATGCTCCTGAGACAATCCAGCACATAACAGCAGGGTGCAAGATACTAGCAGGCAGGGCATACATGGAACGCCATAACGAAGTGGCCGGCATAGTGTACAGGAACATCTGTGCCACCAATGTTCCCTCTAAGCTGCACGCGTGCACAATTGCGCACTGCTGGCACGGTCTCTGCCCACAGAAAAACTGTGTTGCGCACAAAAAAAAAAAAAAAATCTAACCTGAATTGAAATTAAAATAAATACGTTAACAATTCATTTTGTTTTGCAGTGTGAGTCAGTAAGTGACCGGTGACTGGCTGCTCCAGCCAATGATGCGATTCACATTCGTATATACGCAGCCAATCAACGTCGTTGGCAGGCTATGACAGCGTCCTTATGTTCCGACACCGGTGTTTTAGCTAGCAAAGCGGCGTGGCTGATGTGGAGTGAAGCCACGTTAATGACAACAACCATTGGAGATGTGAGCAGGACAGACGGAACAATTAACGGAAAAAGTGTGGACTTTATACCAGTTTTTAAATTGTGTTGATAGGCCACGTAAAACCAGAGTTATGATAAAAAAAATGCAATGTTTGTTTTTTCCTTCTGAATACTATCGTTGTTTATATTTACTGCGGGAAGAAACGGTAAAAACAGCATTTTATAAGGAAAACGCTTAAAAGCCCTCTCCAACTGTGCGCAAAAACAAAACCAAAAAAAACTCCACCTTTTCCTATTGGTGGAAAAATGTACCATGTCGACCAATCAAAAAATGATATGGCATTTAGTTGTGCAGGAAGTGGGGAATTTTTAGGAGTGACGGCGGTGTTTTGAGATGTGAGAGATTTGCGATGTTCAGCGCACATCTTGTGTAGTTACTGTGTAGTGTAGTCAGTAGTTTTGTTGTGTGTGTCAGAACAATGAGGCGACTGCTGAATGTTACAGGTGTTACAGGAGTGATACATCTCCTGTTGTCAGGCCTGCAGGTATCAGGCTGTTGTTCTCCTTTATCTCATGGTGGACAGAAATTATTTTTGGAGTGGCACAAATAATTTGTGTGGCAACAAATTTGATGCAGAACAGCTGATTGTTCTGTAAATAGTTTGACATGTTTATTTAAAAAATTGCCTTGGCTGCATTTTTAGGTAAACAGCTGCAAAAAACGTTGTTTGCAAAACTCAGTTACATTTTTGAAAAAGTAACTATATAATTAATTGCCCAACATTGGCCATTATGTACTGTATTTTACAGACAGAGAGTTACAGGACTCCCAGACCACAGAGACTCATAGTCACAGCTTTAAAAAAAGAAAAAAGAGAAAGTTGTATTTTTAAAATTGGAGTTCCAGTTATTTTTACTTCCAATAGTGTTAACATACTACACAGGTCATTAACAAGATTTGTTTTTAATTTTCATTGTAAGTGGGCTAAAGCAGTTAATTAAAAGTAGTCTAATATAAATGTAAATGCTGTAATTTGATTATTTTAATAAACCATGTAACCTGTATGGATTAGATGCTGGCGTGACCACAGTGCACACGTCTGTTGTCGCTCACAGTGGTCCAAGGGATCCCTCAGGGAGTTTGTGTGTTCGCTCAGACACATGAAAAATTAAAGGGAACAATGTAGACTAATGACCAAGCTAAGATCCTGTGGGACTTCCAGTTACAGCTGCACAAAATGGTGGTGGCTAACCAGCCGGACATCGTGGTGGTAGATAAGCAGAAGCAGACGGCCTTAGTGATAGATGTAGTGATACCGAATGACAGCAACATCAGGAAGAAGGAACATGAGAAGATGGGAAAGTAACAAGGGCTTAGAGAAGAGCTTGAGAAGATGTGGAAGGTGCAGGTAACAGGGGTCCCAGAGGTAATCGGAGCGCTAGGTGCAGTGATCCCAAGCTAGGCGAGTGGCTCCAGCAGATCCCAGGAACCAACATCCAAGATCTCTGTCCAGAAGAGCGCAGTCCTAGAAACAGGTAAGATACTGCACAAGACCCTCAAGCTCCCAGGCCTCTGGTAGAGGACCCGAACTTGAAAGATAGACTGCCCACAGAGGGCAAGGAGGAAATTATATAATATAGGCAGGTAATAAATCAGAGGGGATTTGATTTTGTAACACAGTCTAATATGTCTGATTTGCAATTACTCATTTATACAAAACTACTCAGTGAATATTTAAAGTGTGATCAGTACTGTAAGAAATATCTTCCTGAGACAAGTGACAATCTATTCTACTTTTTCCTGTAAATTAATTGCAGATAAACCCAGGGCCACACTGACAGCAGGAACAACAATCATACCAGTAGGGGGCAGTGTGACACTGACCTGCTCTGTGCAGAGCTCTGATGGATGGAAATATGAGTGGTTCAGACGAACCCAAAGAACCTATGAAGGTCAAATCAGAGGTCAACAAAACAGAGATATCAGAGTATCTCAAGGAGGAATCTACCGCTGCAGAGGAACAAGAGGAAACCCAGTTTACTACACTGATATAAGTGATGATGTCACCATTCAGATAACCTGTGAGTTCAGTAATTTAGTTTGAAATATACATTCACTCATGATTATCAAACATACAATGTGAAGTTTTCTGTGTTGATTTCATGTTTCTATTTGTATCTCAACTGTTAATATGTGTAAACAGTTTCCAATAAAGTTGTTGTAAAACAACAACCCAACTGGCCTCAGATATTCAGAGATGAGACGATCACTCTGACATGTGAGGTGCAGGAAGGAGGTGAAACCACTGAGTGGGAGTATGAATGGAGAGGACCCAGGACACCCACACAGTGGACACACAATAATGATGTGACATTCAGAGTTTCTGAGTCCAGCAGTGGAGACTACATGTGTAAGAGTCGACGCAGATATGACTCATATTCTTCAACAGAGTGGAGTGAAGCCTTCACATTGTCAGCGTCAAGTAAGTCATGTTTGTTGTGTGATCTCCATTTGACAAATGTCATAATGGTCAGCACAGGATGAATTCAATGGTCTACAAAGCATGTTACATTGTTAGTCAGACAAAATTGTAGATTCATACAATTCAAGATATCAAAGATATGAAGGAAGGTATATAGAATTATGTATCAAAGAAAAAAATCATAAAAAAATTTATGTTTTATATTTTAGATTCCTCAAAGTAGCCCCCCCTTGCTTTGTTTATAGCGCTCCAAACCCTTGGCCTTCTCTCAATGAGCTTCATGATGTCATCATCTGAAATGGTTTTTACTTCACAGCTGTGCCATGTCAGTGTTTATTTGTGAAATTTCTTGCCTTCTTAATGGGGTTGGGACCATCAGTTGTGCAGAAGTCAGGTTGGTACACAGCTCACAGCCCTATTTGACAGCTGTTGGAATTTATACTATAGCAAGAACCAATCAGCTAAGTAAAGAGAAACAATAGTCCATCATTACTTTAAGAACTTCGGTCAGTCAGTCTGGAAACTGCTAAAACTTTGAATGTGTCACAAGTGCAGTCGCAAAAACCATCAAACGCTGCAATGAAACTGGCTCGCATGAGGACCGCCCCAGGAAAGGAAGACCAAGAGTCACCTCTGCTGCTGAGGATAAATTCATCCAAGTCATCACCCTCAGAAATCACAAGTTAACAGCAACTTAGATTAGAGCCCAGATAAATGTCACACAGAGTTTCAGTAGCAGACACATCTCTACATCAACTGTTCAGAGGAGACTGCACAAATCGGTCTTTCATGGTCAAATATCTGCTAAGAAACCACAACTAGGGAAAAGCAACAAGCAAAACTGATTTGTTTGGACCATGAAACTCAAGGAATGGACATTAGACCAGTGCTTTGGTTTGATGACTCAAAATTTGAGATGTTCGGTTCAACCTGTCGTGTCTTTGTGCGACGCAGGAAAGGTAAAAAGATGGTCTCTACATGCATGGTTCCCACCGTGAAGCATAGAGGAGGAGGTGTGATGGTGTGGGGCTGCTTTGTTGGTGACACTGTTGGGGATTTATTCAAAAAGGCACACTGAACCAGCGTGGTTATCACAGCATCGTGCAGCGATGTGCCATCCCATCCGGCTTGTGTTTCTTGTGTTTGATCGTTTGATATTTCTCATCATCTCTGTGAACTCCTTCAAGACTGTTGGAAAACCATTTCAGGTGACAACATCATGAAGGTCATTGAGAGAATGAGTGTGTAAAGCAGTAATTGAAGCGAGGGGTGGCTATGTCTTGTGAGAATCTACAGTGTAAATAGTCATGAAAATAAAGAAAAAACCTTTAAATAAGAACATGTGTCCAACTTTTTGTCTGGTAGTATATGTGTGTGCATGTATGTGTGTGTGCTTTTCGTAAGAGCAGATAAACCCACAGCCACAGTGGCACCAGAAAAGGCAGTCATATAGTCATAGAGTCTCTCCTCACGGTCTCACTGTTTTTCTCCATCTGTTAAATGAACACAAAATGATCTTTTATTTTGTGCAGGTCCATTCTAACTATAAAACAACAAATTTACCATTATTATGAAATACATATCTTAATATTTCTCTGTTGATTTTGTTTCTATTTTATGAATATTTTTCTGTGAACAGTTCTCAATAAGCCCACTGTGACCCTGCAGCCATCCTGGACTCAGATATACAGCGGTGAGACAGTCACTGTCAGATGTGAGATTCAGGGAGGTGAAGGAGCTCAGTGGACGTATGAATGGAGAGCAGCCAAGTTAAACACACCTCCAACATCCAATGAACACAGAATCATCAGAGCTACTGAGTCTGACAGTGGAGGATACAGCTGCCGGGGCAGAAGGGACTATTTCTTCTCAGAGTGGAGTGATATCATCACACTGACCGTGTCATGTAAGTTCGAGATGTTTCATCTATAATAGATAAAAAAATAAAAAGGCTTATTCTATGATATCGCTTTATATTTATCTTAGTGCTGCTCAACTTTCAGATGGCAATAAAAGTACTGTTTTTTTTTTCTTTGTTGAATAAAAGTATTCACAGTGAAAGATCCAGTACAGAACAATGTGTATCACAGCATCATCTTTGTTATCTGCCCTATCAACATCTACTGTACAGATGGTGAACCTGTCTTAGCACATCCACTAAGAAAAAAATATGTATTTGTCTAATTTATTATTTATTTCTTATCCCTTTATTCTTCGCCTCCTCTATTTCTATATTCACTGGTTTCTCTTCTGAGTCTCTGAGCATTTTTTTCCTGTGGCTCCACATGTGGAGTTTTACCTATTCCAGCAACTTACTGTATTATGGTGTAGTTAGTTCAGTTGTTTTTAGTCTAAATTTATTTTTAAATGGATTGCTAGACACACCTTTTTTAAATAGAAAATTTGGAAAAAGTCTGGCTTTTATTTAAAAATTTGGCTGGTGCTGGTATGATATATCATTTTTCTCCATTTACATTATTATTATTATTAACATTAACTCTTAGCAAAATCAAAGTACATAAAATATATCCACTAAATGTATTTAGGATTAGAAAGTGTTCATTTCTCTGCAGTAGAAGATCTGATTCTTCTAGAGTCTGATCAGTAAATTATGTCACACTTCAAGTATAACATTTACTATCATTATAACAAATATATCCCTGAAACAGTGAATTAAACATTAAAACTTCACATTGGAGCTCACGCTGAGTGATCTTTGTGAGTCATGATAGAATTACTGGTAATGAGACTTGAAATCCTTTAAGCCTTGCAATTTTCAACTCAATAATTTTAATTTATTCTACAACTATGTAGAATGAATTCACGATTCAGCATTTAGATGAAGACACAACAGCATCATTTTTGTTTAATCTGTTTAGCATTATGATGTTGAGCAATTCTTGAACTGGACTGTGTCAAATAAGACTGAAAGGAAACACTGAGTGGGATTATGAGTGGGAAACAAACAGCATGATAAAAGCTCCAAATCAAAATGAATACAGGATTAGATCTGCTTCATCATCCAACAGTGGAAACTATCGCTGTAAGGGCAGAATGAAAAGTTCACAGCATAAAACAACAGAGTGGAGTGATTCAGTCACACTGACAGTTTCTGACAGTAAGTAGAGTCATAGTTAATTTAACCTGGAAATAGAAACAGTTTGTAAAAATGTGTTTTTTTTAGTACATGTTGAGATATATGATCATGTTTAAATAGTTTAACAAAAAAAACAAAAAACACCCAGCACGCCCCTACGGGCGGTTTATCCTTCAAGCTCGGGTCCTCTACCAGAGGCCTGGGAGCTTGAGGGTCCTGCGCAGTATCTTAGCTGTTCCCAGGACTGCGCTCTTCTGGACAGAGATCTCCGATGTTGTTCCTGGGATCTGCTGGAGCCACTCGCCTAGCTTGGGAGTCACCGCACCTAGTGCTCCGATTACCACTGGGACCACCGTTACCTTCACCCTCCACATCCTCTCGAGCTCTTCTCTGAGCCCTTGGTATTTCTCCAGCTTCTCGTGTTCCTTCTTCCTGATATTGCTGTCATTCGAACCGCTACATCGATCACTACGGCCGTCTTCTCCTGTTTGTCTACCACCACTATGTCCGGTTGGTTAGCCACCACCATTTTGTCCGTCTGTATCTGGAAGTCCCACAGGATCTTAGCTCGGTCATTCTCCATCACCCTTGGGGCATCTCCCATTTTGACCTCGGGACTTCCAGGTTATACTTGGCACAGATGTTCCTGTACACTATGCCGGCCACTTGGTTATGGTGTTCCATGTATGCCTTGCCTGCTAGCATCTTGCACCCTGCTGTTATGTGCTGGATTGTCTCAGGGCATCTTTACACAGCCTGCACCTGGGGTCTTGCCTGGTGTGATAGACCCCAGCCTCTATGGATCTTGTACTCAGAGCTTGTTCTTGTGCTGCCATGATTAGTGCCTCTGTGCTGTCTTTCAGTCCAGCTTTGTCCAGCCACTGGTAGGATTTCTGGATATCAGCCACCTCCTCTATCTGCCGGTGGTACATACCATGCAGGGGCCTGTCCTTCCATGATGGTTCCTCATCTCCTCCTCTTTCTTGGGTTTCTGCTGCCTGAGGTATTCACTGAGCACTCGGTCAGTTGGGGCCATCTTCCCAATGTATTCTTGGATGTTCGTTGTCTCATCCTGGACTGTGGTGCTGACACTCACCAGTCCTCGGCCTCCTTCCTTCCGCTTAGCGTACAGCCTCAGGGTGGTGGACTTGGGGTGAAACCCTCCATGCATGGTAAGGAGCTTTCTTGTCTTTATGTCAGTGGCTTCTATCTCCTCTTTTGGCCAGCCTATTACCCCAGCAGGGTACCTGATCACGGGCAGGGCGTAGGTGTTGATAGCCCGGATCTTGTTCTTACCGTTCAGCTGACTCCTCAGGACTTGCCTGACCCTCTGCAGGTACTTGGTGGTTGCAGCTTTTCTAGCGGCCTCTTCATGGTTCCCATTTGCCTGCGGGATCCCCAGGTACTTGTAACTGTCCTCTATGTCTGCAATGTTGCCTTCTGGTAGTTCGATCCCCTCAGTTCCGACTACCTTCCCTCTCTTTGTTACCATCCGACTACACTTCTCCAGCCCGAATGACATCCCGATGTCATTGCTGTATAGCCTGGTAGTGTGGATCAGTGAATCGATGTCTCGTTCACTCTTGGCATACAGCTTGATGTCATCCATGTACAGGAGGTGGCTGACAATCGCTTCGTAGTCGGTATCCGTAGCCAGTCTTGTTAATGATCTCACTGAGGGGGTTCAGGCCTATGCAGAACAGCAGTGGGGACAGAGCATCTCCTTGGTAGATCCCGCACTTGATGGTGACTTGTGCTATGGGCTTGGAGTTGGCCTCTAGTGTTGTACGCCACATCCCCATTGAGTTCCTGATGAAGGCTCTTAGGGTCCTGTTGATCTTGTACAATTCTAGGCGTTCCAGGATCCAGGTGTGGGGCATTGAGTCATAGGCCTTCTTGTAATCAATCCAGGCTGTGCACAGGTTGGTCAGTCTGGTCTTGCAGTCTCGGCTGACTGTTCTGTCTACCAGTAGCTGGTGTTTTGCGCCTCTGGTATTCTTGCCAATCCCTTTCTGTGCCCCGCTCATGTATTGACCCATGTGCCTGTTCATCTTAGCCGATATGATGCCTGACAGGAGCTTCCATGTAGTACTGAGGCAGGTAATTGGTCGGTAGTTGGATGGGAACCAGTCCCTTCTTGGGGATCAGGACCGTCCGACCTTCGGTTAGCCATTCCGGGTGTCTCTCGTTAACTAGCAGCTGGTTCATTTGTACTGCCAGACGCTCGTGGAGTGCAGTCAGCTTCTTCAGCCAGTAGGCGTGAACCATGTCGGGCCCTGGTGCTGTCCAACTCTTCATACTGGAGACCCTTTCTTGGATATCTGCCACTGTGATGGTTACTGGACCCTGTTCAGGGAGGTCGCTATGGTCTGCCCTCAGATCCACTAGCATTGCCGTTATGGGTTGCGTCCTTCTCCCATATGCTCTTCCAGTATTGCTCCGTCTCCAGCTTTGTTCTCTTATTGTTCCCTTGCCACTGAGAGTACACCTTTGCTGGTTCTGTGGAGAACAGCTGGTTTATTCTCCTACCTTCTATCTCTCTGGTGTACCTCCTCAAGCGGCTGGCCAAGGCTGTGAGTCTTTGCTTGGCAGTTTTCAAGGCCTCAGGTATGGACAGCTTGCTGTATTTCTTATGCACCTTCTTTGTCGCGCCTTTCTGCAACTCCGTTAGTTGGCTAACCTCCCTCCGTGCTGCTTTGATCTTGCCCTCTAGCCTCCTTCTCCATGGAGGGTACTGCCCCTTGTGGCTGTTCAACTTGTAGCCAAGCATCTCACTGATCACTGCTGCCGTAGTGTAGATCAGCTTGTTAGTGTCGGTAATCGTGGTTGTAGGTATCGTCCGTAGTGCTGCATTAACATCATGAAATAAAAACATGAAAGTAACAACACTAACAATTTAACAACTTTTTTTATTAAACACAATGTGCTTTTAAAAAGGCACAGATAACGGAGCTCAGTGATAAAAAAGTGCTTCATAAATAAAACAAAAGAAAAAGACTCCAAGGGTCTCCATCTCAATTCTAAAATTAAATAACATTTTCAGTATTAACAGCAATTGCAGCTATTAGAACATTGAGGCATTTAACACTTACTGTACCTTGACAGCTGCAGCTCACTTATTTTAAAAATACATAAAAAAAATGTACTGGTTTCCACTGCTGTACTTCATAGGTAACAAACATCAAGGCAGTGCATTAAGATATTAGGCAACAGAACGTTAAACGTGAATAGTCCACGAAATGAGCAGTCATTTACTTTAAATTTGAAGTAGAAGAGCCAAATGATTAGGAAAAAAAAAAAAAAGCTTCCTCAATACTCAGCTCAACAAGTAGTCAATTCTGAGTGATTCACTCATTGAACAAATCATTCTTCAGCATCAGTAGACGACCTTTCAGTGGTTTGTTGTCCTCAAGGCTCATCACAACCTTCTGGATAAATGTGAATGTAAGCTCAAGTTTCTTTGGGTATTGTAGGTCTAGTGCATAGATGTACCCAAAGAGCAGGAGAAATGAGTCAGCCAGATTTGTGGGACCATTCACAAGTATTTCATCCTCAACGACAATGCAGATGCTTTCGGGACTGAAGAGGGCCGAATCAGTGGTGTCATCCGTGACAACTGTCAGCAGAGCCACAGGAGTGACAGTGAGGTCTGGACGATCTGCTGACTGCAAAACACAAATAATACAACAATGAGTTCAGCCCCTCAAGGACACAAATCATGCTATTGATTAGAGGTGTGAATCTTCATAAGTCGCACGTTTCTTTTAAGATTATAATGTCAACGATTTAATTTGATACATCATGATGCATTACAATAATCTTAATTTGGGTTTGGTTTCCAAACATATGCTTAAATAAATGTTTTCAATAATAAATATATGTCAAGATATCTGTTTTAGTTATTTACCAAACATTTCTCTGACCACAACATGGCACCTCCAAAAAAATAGAACACTTGAATTTTAAAAGGGAGAGAGTTTTTATCTGTGGATTTGTTTTTGTTTAATAATCTTTCAACTATTTTCATGTTTTCTGGTTTATGCGTAACAATCTTCTTGCAATCTTATTCAACAATAGTTGATATATGGGAGAAAACAAGTCAGATGAGGACAGTTTTGAACCTCCTTCCTGATATACACCCTGGTTCTCCTTGAGTTCTGAGTGATATATTCGACTGAACAGCTAGGCAAAGGTGTTGGTGCTGAGGGCAGTACACTTACATCACAAGTCCTGAATAACGTGGAGGCATCTTCACGCAGGTACACAGGAAGTGCACCAAGGACGAGGGCCCGTCTTGTATTTACATCACGCTGTTCCTAGATGAACATACAATATCTATTAGAATAGTATTTACACAAATGCAGAGTAAAAACAAAGTGTTGGATAGCCATGTTCTGATTGTCATTGTTATAGATCAGGGGTGTCCAAACTTTTTGTGTAACGGGCTAAAGATGGTAAATCCAGTATTTTGGATAACCGTATTTTTAGTAATACACATTTTAAATTAATAAGTTTCCATTGTAAATACATCAACAATTCACAAAGGAAAAACTTCCAAATGTAAACCAATTTTTACAAAAACAGTACTTGTTTGGACTTCTTTAAATTGAAGCTGATAAATCTTTTTAACACAACACTTTTTGAAAGGATACATTTTGTCAAGATGTCCTTCTCCTAAAATGACAACCTTGTAACCATGGCATAATCACTTAATCTCAGGGCACAGTTGAAGCAATTCACACTATGGCTTCTTACAGCTGTGTACAAACCATCTGTTAATGTAATTCTGAATCATGTGAAATGAAAAATTTACCTGAATGTCATAAATTCTCATGAGCTTTGCTAGCTCCTCTGCAATCTTGCCAGTCTTGATGGCCTTGTCTCGGAACAAAGTGATGAGTCTAGGCGTGTGTCTGTCCAGCTCCTTGTAGAATTGAGTGTGCAGGTTAACATTGTTGATTCGGTAGGACTCTGCAACCACCTGTACATGAACAGAAATACACAGAAATGAACAAAGATGAATTAGGAACAGAATTGTGAATGTATTTTAAAAAGTTCTCAGGTTAGCAAAACCAGAGCAATTCTAGTCAGAACTAAGGCCAAAATAGAAAGTTATTCGTCATTCTTTGAAATGTTATCTAAAGGAAATTTAAATAAATAAACTTCTAGAGACTTTGTTTACTGTGAATGGGGAAAAAAATACGTCACAGAGTGATGTGTTGTCATTTTACATCTGTCATTTGCTTTTTGGTAAATTGTTTGAAAATCTAGACTTTTAAAAACTGGGAGAACAGTAAAGAGACAGACACACACACACACACACACACACACACACACATACATGTATATATACATACATATATACACATATTTTATATTTTATTTTTTACCTGTGACTCCATAAGTAGGCCTGGCCATCTGTCCACGACGTCTCTCACTCGTGGAGCTCCAACAGCTCCAACAATTTCTTGGCGACATAGGGCATAGGTTGTGTCCATGAGGACATAGTGAAGGCTAAAGTCCCCATTCTGTCTTGGCTTGAACCTCTCTTAAATTATTTCTTTCAGCTCCTCCACTGACTTTGGTCGCTCAAGTAGAGTAAGTTTCAGGGCGGTGTCTCGTTCAACATACACACGCAGCACATGCTTCTGGGCAGCAGCCATCTTTTGGTTCCTGGAAAAAACAAAACAAAAAAAAAAACACATTAATTTTTATGGAGAGTAAAGGTGATACAAACAACGTACACAAGTCCATAGCCTCACTTGAACGATGGGAAGTATGGAAAGACACCTGCAGGAGTGAGGCAGTTTATTCATGGACCCACTGCCCAGCCTTGACTTGTAGAGCTCGCTTAGTGGAATACCCCTCTAAACTATTAAAAGGATTTTGAGATTATCTCACAACCACATATTTGAGACTACGAAAAAATACAAACATGTGTCTAATCATGATAACACACTCATGTTGTTTAGCATTGTTCGTTTCATGCTAGCACACACACACACATAGCTCAACAGCGTAAACTACTGACTGTGTAACGCCGACACTTATTGAAATAAGTATACTCACAATACGCACGTGCATTGCCGGCGAATATGACAACCGGTAGAAACGGACAGTAGAAAGTTTTAGTAGAAAGTTCAAACGCATGGAGCTAGAACTGCCACCGTCAACTTCCGGGCAAGAATACAATGCATTATGGGAAATGTTGTCCCCACAGAAAACCGCCAAAACGTTACACCGTTGTAATTTGAAATAACATTACGTATTTGTCACATTCGAAAACTTCTAAAATTACAATTACTTGGATTCGAATTTATTTATAACAAACATTCACTGTGCACAAAGTACGAATATATTTCCAGTAAAAATAAAAAGACTGTTTATCGAAATTAAATTTAAACAAAACAAAACACATTAGACTTACCAAATTTAGGGCAGTTGATGAAAAAAAATTAAGGTGCTGGTCGTGGTGGGTTGAAGTTGGGGACTCTTAATCCACACGGGCTGGCCAAATCTTCCCCGCATCAAGGTAAATTCAAGATGGCTGACTCAGCTTTCCTGAGGGAGCGATAAGACTCCACCCACCAGAACGTCACTAATATATGCTTCTTAAACTTTTGAGCGTTCCAAACAAATTAGCTAAAAAATATTGAGCCCTATTCAATTAAAGTTGCATAAAAGCCAACAGAGCTCAATACTTTATAGTTTGCTCAACTACAAAACGACATTTGAGTGTTATGAGCTTATTAGTTATGAGCTAGAACAACTGTTAGGGATTACAGTGTATGTATGTATATATATATATATATATATATATATATATATATATATATATATATATATATATATATATATATAACATATATACATATATATATATATATATATATATATATATATATATATATATATATATATATATATATATATATATATATATATATTAGGGTGCAACAATACACAAAATTCACGGTTCGGTTCGGTTCGATACTTTGGTGTCACGGTTCGATATTTTTTCGATACAAAAAAATGTTCATGCTTCTTTAATTTGTCATTGATTAAAATTATAAATATATATTTTAACTCAAAAGTACAGTTTTTAAATTTAATGTTGCTGAAACAACAATGTAATAAAAGAATAAATCTATCTGATCGAGAAATCCCTCATCTTTGGAAAAGAGAGTTTATTACAGAGAAAAGGCTCTTTCCAAAATAAAAGCTATACTATACGCTTCTTCTGGGCTATATTCTCAGCAGCATATTAAACATATCAGGTCCCCATAAGGAGAATCATGTGCTAAAAGCTGTCTAAATGACTCGGGTAAAGTTTGTAGCATGCGTGTTTGTTGTTTTTGTCTGCTTCCACTTGTCTTTGCACTAGGATGATGTCGGCGTAAATGTGCAGTCATATTCATTGTGTTCCCACTAGTGCTGTCAGCGTTAATCTGAAATGACGTTAACACCACAACACGGCAAATCTCCGTTAACGAGCTACCGCGGATCGACCCGTGCGTGGGGCTGGACGGCGTCAACACGTTAACGAGCAAACTGCGCTAAGGCAGTAGTTCCCACCCATGTAATTGAGCATTGCGTGACACATCCGACATACTGTTTTACTTTTGTCCATGACGCGCTTACCTTCAGGGTCATACTTCACATGAAGACCAAAATAGTTCCAAAAGCCAGATCTGAATGTGGGCGGGGGAGGTTCAATTTGCCATGTTGCAATGAGCTTAGCTTCTGTCTTGCTAGCTTGCGCTGCGCTCAGTGGAGCTGCGCTCGACAGTGCAGCCTAGGCGGAGTAGTCGAACGCAGATCCACTGAGCTCTCAACACAGACAGCATCGTCAGAAGAAGAGTTGATAAAATAAATTAAAAATGTTGTATTGTTCGATACACATGCGTACCGAACCGAAAGCACTGTATCGAACGGTTCAATATCGATACGAGTATCGTTGCACCCCTAATATATATCTATATCTATATATATAGATATAGATATATATAACTTTTCAACATATATATATGTTGAAAAGTTTAATTTTGTCTTAAGAAATGCTACTAGACATGTTTGCTGAGAAAATCTTTGTTGAACAGATAAACCCCGTCCTGTCCTCACTGTGTCTCCATCATGGCTGAGTCCTGGAGCCTCAGTAACTCTGAACTGTGAGGTTGAACATCCGTCTGCAGGATGGAGCTTCTACTGGTATAAAGCTGTTCCTGATCTATCAGAGAAATCCTCCAGTTATGAGCTGCTACCTGATGGCAATTGGACTGCAAACACCTCCTACATCATTCATGGACAGACACACACAGCAGGATATGTGTGCAGAGCTGGAAGAGGAGACCCAGAGTATCACACTGATCACAGTCAACCAAAGTTTGTCTGGTCTGCAGGTCAGTTTGATTCTGTTTATCCTCTCAATAAACCAATTTTATGTCATAACTCTTGTTCACCAATTTTTCACCAAATTTCAGCTCATTAAAATTCAATAATGACAATTAAATGTCTGTGAATATTGAATATTTCCATTTCTCTTTATGAGCAAACTGAATTTCTTTGTTTCTTTTCATTATTTTTGCACTTTTATAATGTGATAATATGGAAACAACTATTTTTTTATATTTTTTTTCTTTGCAAGGAACACTTTTATTTTGGATATTTAAACTAATTTTATTATTTATAGTCATTATTTCTTACATAGGATTTGCATAAACAAGGTAGATTTTCATCATGATATTTTGATCCCAACATCTGTGAGCTTTGTCTCTTCACTGCATGTTGTTTCCAGATGTTCATTCAGCAGCGTCTCTCACAGTGAGTCCTGACAGAGTGCAACACTTCACCTCTGACTCTGTCTCACTGACCTGTGAGGGAAACTTCACTGAGGGGAAAGTGAGGAAGTTCTCTGAGGACGGCCGACTGTACTCTGACTGTAGGAGAATGACTGGATCCACATGTAACATCAACACATCAAAGTCAGATACTGCAGTGTACTGGTGTGAGTCTGGATCAGGAGAGTTCAGCAGTGCAGTCAACATCACTGTACAGAGTATGTTATTGTACACATTTCCTTAACTGATTGTTTTTCAATTTCAACCATTTAGAAGACACATATTGTGAATATTTATCCAATTTTCCCTCCGAATGTTACAGAATTCTGTGTGACAAAATGGCAGTTTTAGGTATATCTACAAAGTATTTTTATTGATTGAAACAAATTACATCCAAATTTTAGCCAGTGCCAGATTTTATATTTCAAAGATTTTTTTCTTTTAACATACAATAATATTTCATTCACCATTTTTACACAACTTTACACCCCTTTAGCATGTCATATAAAAACCCGAATTTAAATGGTTTAGTCTTACTTAATAATAAGGTTACATAATATATGTTTCACAGCATTTTTTGTAAGCAAAGACATGTTTCCTTAAAAAAACCTGACTCTTTTTACCCTATAAACAAAAAAATGTGACCTTCCCAAAACTGCTGTAAAAATATTGTACAGTAATATTTTTTTTCCACTTTAAATGACTCAGTCTTTTAAAATTACTTTAGCTTAAAATATACATTTAAAAAAATAATTGTAATTCTTTTTATTTAAACTCTAAAGTATGTTTAGTTAGGTCCACTGTTTTTTTTAATCAAAAAACAAAAAAAAACAAAAACAAAATAACTTCTATAAACTAAGGAGCTTGGAAAGAAAAGCATCTGGACTTCTTTAAGTTGATTGAAGATATTTCACCTCTGATCCGAGAAGCTTCTTCAGTTCTAGGGTCAAGTGGTCCCACCATCCCATGTCTTCAAGCAACTTAAAGAAGTCCAGACGCTTTTCTTTCCAAGCTCCTTGGACTACGATGACCTGGATGACTGAGAACCTTCACAGACATATTCTATAAACTACATTTCAAGAAGTCTTTGGTTATTATTTTCATTAGGTCCTAAGTTGGGTGAATGATTGGCAACAACATTGACCCATTTAGGTTTTCTGTAATGTCAGATTTATTTATTTATTTATTTTTTTTAAATTGACATTCGTGATCCTAAAGACCTAAAGATCCTAAAAACGGCTGTAAAAATTATTTTATAGTAATGTGGAGGTAAACAAACATGACATAAGAGACCTCACTTCTCACTCCAACTTTATTCTTCGCCTGAGAACTGACAAAACTGACTGCTTTCCCAGTGGAGGACAAGACTTGCATGGGCAGTCAGGACAAGCTGAAGACAACTTGTTCTCCACTGGGTGGAGGTTGGTGCTCCTGAAGGAAAAAGCAGAGTCTGTCAGTCCGGAGTATCAAAATCTTTGCATGTGTAAAACAGAAATGTTACTTCCCTAAAATCTAGAAATCCCAGTATTCAATGGCCATAATGGATATAAAATCAAAATTCTCAAAATACTACTCTAACACGTTAGTAAATCTGTAGATTAATATAACGCCATTTTAGTACAGGATTCTCACACAATTTTCTCCTTTGTGTATGTATTGTGACTTCCTTTTTAGCTTCTATTTAATCAGCGATTATGATCATAAAACAGCAACAATATCTTTTTTAATATAGCTCTTACATGTGTGTTAAGCTTTAAATCCTGGAGTAAATGACAGTGCATCACTTGGTACATCTAGGGTTATGATTTAAAATATCTTTAACCATGACTTACAATTAAAGTATTTACAAAACCTCTTTTAACCTTTAGCGTTCTGCTCAACCAACTGGTAGAGTACATTTTCAGACCCTATATCTAACTGAGGCTTTCACTGAAATTGAATCTTTTCTACCAATTGGTTTACATCTGTAATGCCAAAAAATCCACCAGAAGGCACTGTGAATGTAAATGGTTGGCTCTTCTTATCACAGCAAGAATGTGCTGAAATAATTTCCAGTAAGTAATTTTTGTAACTTTCTGAGTCAATTCAATTCAATTCAATTTTATTTATATAGCGCCAAATCACAACAAAAGTCGCCTCAAGGTGCTTTATTTTGTACAGTAGATCGCACAATAATAAATACAGAGAAAAACCCAACAATCATATGACCCCCTATGAGCAAGCACTTTGGCGACAGTGGGAAGGAAAAACTCCCTTTTAACAGGAAGAAACCTCCAGCAGAACCAGGCTCAGGGAGGGGCGGCCATCTGCTGCGACCGGTTGGGGTGAAAGAAGGAAAACAGGATGAAAGACATGCTGTGGAAGAGAGACAGAGATATATTAGTAAATACTGTAAAAATCAAGAATAACATGTAGAAATCACAAATATCACAACTAATTACCCTTTAACCAAAGTACAGTAGCTGGTAAATTAATTTTTCTAAGTAGTCAAAATTATAATTTCATGTTTAATAAGTACTATATGGATGCTAAACAATTGTATGGCTAAAAATCACATGGTCCTGTGGCATGAGACTCATGATACCATCCACCTTCAACCACAGTGTGTTTGAGGTCATGGTTTCATATGAAGCCAACAGGGCTGGCACTCTCCACCAGTATATTGCCAACAAACCAGATGAGTGGGGCTTTAAATTGTTTTGCCAAGCAAGTTCATCTGGCATCATCCACGACTTGCTGCTGTATCGGGGGGGGGGGTCTACATTCTTCAATGCTCCCCTCAGTGAAAAGGAACAGAAGCTACCTCTAAGGGGCCAAAGTTGTGAAAAAAACACTAATCAAACCCATAAAGGAACCTCAGCTGTTCACAAGTTTCAGCTTGGTCCAGAACTTGCACACCTCCTTGGGTGTCAGGTGCATTGGTACTGTATGACCAAACTACAGCGGTGGAGCTCCCCTGATGGCAGACAAAGACCTGATGAAGAAGGGCCATGGAGCCTGTTATTACAGGTCTGGTGAAGGTCTGATTCCAGTAAAATGGTCTGACAGCAAATGTGTCAACCTTCTAAAGAATTCTAAAGAATGGGTTCAAGCCTCTTTTATCGGTCAAATGGTGGAGCAAAGAGTCCAATGCAAAGATTACCATTCCATGCCCATCACTCATCCCTGTATATAATTAGCATATGGGAGAAATTAGGCTTTCTGATATACTATTACACCTGTGTAAGACAAGTTAAACATACATCCCTGACTTGAATACCTGATCTACAAGCGGGACTGTGCCCTACTGGACCAGAAATCGATGGCTCTCAAAAGGTTTCCACCTGGCTGTGTCTGAACCAAGTTAACAAGCCAGCATCTAGGGTTGAACAACCATGATTCAGCTCTTCACAACCACAGAATAAATGCTACACCCTAAGACCCCGGCAACCAATACGACAAGCAGTATTTATTAGCAGTATCTATTCTTATCTCTTCCTATATTATATGTCTTTTTTTTTTCTAAAAGTGTGCACCAGCTGATGTGACTGAAACAATTGTGTGTGATTGTGTCACAGATGATGGTAATGGTCCTATCCTGGTGAGTCCTGTTCATCCTGTGACTGAGGGAGCTTCTGTTAGTCTGAGCTGCAGTTTGAGAACACAAAAAATACTTTCCAATGTGTTTTTCTATCACAATGACAAACTTATTCAAAATGATACCCGAGGGGAGCTGAAGATCTCTGCAGTGTCAAAGTCTGATGAAGGTTTCTACAAGTGTCAGTACTCAGGAAGAGAGTCAGCACAGAGCTGGATGTCAGTTAAAGGTGAGCAGGATCAAGACATGTGATGCATGTTTTTTTTTTGTGAACCATTTTGATATTTGAGAACTAGCATGATTATCATTAAGTACAGTCATCATAAACAATAAAGTAATGTGCTGTCCATAAAAAAAAAATGGCTGTTTTGAAGTTTGAAGTCATTTGGTTCTACTTTTGCAATTATCTTACCATTTTAAATGTTTTTCCTAATAATTTTTTAAATTGTTTCTATTGTTATTATTATTTCTTTGAATTTGCAGTAGGTGTGTTATGTCCTGAATGCTCTTCTTTGCCTGTGTGGTTGATTGTTGGATTGGCTTGTGGAATCTCTGTCTTTATTATTGTCCTGCTCTCGTTTTATCACTATAGAAAAAAAAAGGGTGAGACCTTTTCCTTGATTCAAACTTCAAAATGTAAATGTAAAGATAACTGTGACAATTATAAAAGGGAATTTTATTTACATTAACAGTGAAACAATTGTCTTCTTTACAGATTCAAGCTTTATTAGGTTGGTATTTTTTTATTGTAGTAAATATATTTATTAACCTGCAATGCGTGCGTTTATCAGACTTTTAGCATGTAATTGTTATGTTTTTATTATGCCATACAGTCCAATGACCACCACCAATCATGTAGTCAACCAGAGTGAAATTGACAAACACAACTCTCTTGACCATGGTCAGTTCTTCTTTAAGTTTTCATTTATCCTAACTCTAATTCTTTGCTTCAGTTTTTGGTCAGCTGTTTTCAAATGAATGTTATTTAAAATATGTATTTAAAAATCAAAAGCTGTGAGACTGAAACTTTTTTCAGTTGAACTAAAGTAAAATGACAATAACAGATCGGAGTTAAACCAGATTTTTTTTTTTATACCTGACTGTATCCTTTATTACTTGATTGAAAGAATCTACAAAGGTTATTGTTGTATATAAATTACACATACTACAACATAATTATGACTTCAATGGATGAAAATGTATTTTTATTTATACAGTATGAATCTAAAATCTTCATTAATCTCTAAAAAAGCCTCAGGATTTTCTATCTTTGTAATTACCTCTAAAAACAAGTGATATCTGCTTGGCACAAAATAACAAGTACTCCTGGCTTGTTATTTTATTATTATTATTATTTTTTAATTTAGGTACTGCTAAGCTCTATGAATCAGTGACCCATGTGGGGAAAAAAACTGGAGATGATTTAATATATACAGTAGTTACAAATAAAGCTATTTTCTTGTTGTTAGTATTTTTATTTTTGTTTTTCTAATTTAAGGAAACTAATTTTGTGTGATATATTGGCATTTCAGGTGCAGGTAAAATACAAGATGTTACATACTCTGAAATTCAGCTTAAACATGTTGGAAAAAAGAGTGAGTATGTAAAAAACATTGAACATGAATATATAATTTTTCATAGTTGAGAAAGTTTAAATTCTTATAGTTTTTCATATGATTATCTAAACAGAGAATCATCATAAATCACAGGAGCATACTATTTACTCAGAGGTGAAGGTGGGAGTTGAAGGTATAGTCTTAACAGTCTCATTGTTTGCATTGCATGCAGTTTCAGGTCAGCTTAGCAGTTACCAAGCTTAACTACTTTCATAGGATTAATAAATATTGCCAGAGTTGAATCTTGCACACATCGAAGATCATTTGGATATTATTAAATTTGCCTGCTTTATATACAGTATTTTTCAACCAATTTGTGATTTATAGTTGCTTTCCATCGCTTTCTTAGATATATGCATCCCGGATAAATAGCTTTTTCCTATGTTTCCACTCTCTATTCATATTCCTAGAACAAAATTCATTGGATTTTTTATTTTGCTGGTTGTTTGCAGGTTGTACATGAACTCATACATACTGTATGCTATATATCTATATCTATATATCTATATCTATATGTATATATGTATATATATATATATAAAATATATGAGAAAAAAGGAGGACGTTTTTATGTGGTTGATTATTTTTTGTTGTAAAATGCTTCTTGGCAATGAAGTCTGTTAAATGGTCCCTTAAATGGTGCCACATTTGTAAGGAAATTGCATTTGAGCAACAAAGCTGAGTATGCGGGTTGTGCCCATGAAAAACTACTACAGGGGCTGGCAGTCAGGTGACTGAGTGGGGCCTGATTAGTAGCGCCTGTGAGGATAGACTGCTACAGCAGTCAGTTGGTATCTGCACCAAGCATGTCACATTTGACTGATATTGCCCATGCAATAGGTCAGCTTCAAGCTGGAATTCCACAAAAAGTTCCAGTGTTATTCAGAGTTGGCCCTGGTACCATCTCCAAATTGAAGAGGAAGATCCTTGTAATGGAGGATGTCTTCCCAAAAAGATCACACCACATAAGACCGTTTCCTCACCCTGTCAGCACTCAGGAAACATCTTCTACAGATTTGCAGTTAATGTTTGCAGGATGATTTAGCTGATAGCTCATTGTTCCCAAAATAAATTTCACAAATCAAATCTCCAGTCTCATGGAGCTGCCAGGAGGCCCTGCCATAATTGTTCTTCACCATCAGGCCCACTTGTACTGGTGTTAGCAACTTGTGCACTAGAACCTGAACATATGGGTGTGATTGGGTGATGTGGGATGTTGTAAAGAGTGCTTAGAGTACTCCTGCAGAGTAGAAAAGCGCTATATAAGAGTCAGTCCATTTACCATTACACTGGCAGAGAACATTTGGCATGGATTTTTTTCATAGACGTAGGCCACATACTCAACTAAATGGTAAATGGACTGGTTCTTATATAGCACTTTTCTACTCTCACTGAGCACTCAAAGCACTTTATACAACTCGTGCATTCTAAGCTGCGTTCTAACCCAATCATACAAGCACGTTATCTAAGGTTTTTAGTGTTTCTATCAAACATTCACTCGCATTCACTCTCCGATGGATGCATCGGAGGGCAAAATGGGGTTAATATCCTGCCCAAGGATATTTGGCATGTAGACTGAAGGAGCCTGGGATCGAACAACCAACCTTCCGATGAGTAGGTGACCCGCTCCACCACCTGAGCTACAGCCACCCCAGCTCTGCTGCTGCTCAACTCACAAATACATTTTCCTTACAAATATGACACTATTAAATGAGAAATAAACAGGATTCACAATGGTATAATATTTATTGCTGAGAATTATTTTTACAACAAATAAATCTTTTGTTACATTGTTTTATCTTTTACATAAAATCAATAAGCATGCATTAGCTGCAGTGTCAGTGACAAAAAGCTGATTTTCTTTTCAGTGTCTTAAAAATAGTTTTAGTCCACCTTTGAATCTGTCTATTAATTCAACAGCTCTGTATCACATTTTGGATGAAAAAAATCTGACTTATTTTTTTTTTTCATGTGAGTCTGATTTATGTTGAGGTCACAAAAAAAGTAAAGAAAGGAAACAAGTGGCAATGTCTGTCATCAGTCCCACTGAATATTGTTCAATATGCTTATCTTTTATTGAAAATATAAATCTTTTTATGCATTTTTATGTCTATATTCACAGTTTACATCAAGATTTCTAAATCAGTTGATGCTACCATACTCCTTCTTTCTTTTCCTTAGTAGAGATATCAATTGTCTTCCTTTCAAGTACATTATAATTGGTAATCATAACACTGCAGATCAGTGCTTTAAATGATCTTCTCTCCATTCACAGAAAAACCAAGTCCTGCAGCAACTAATGAGGAACTTTACTCCGAAGTCAGATTAGAAAGCAGTCTCGGTAATAAATATATAAGTCTATATAAAAATCTATAAGTTATAGAAGTGCATTCACGTTTAATCACATACATATATACATACATACATACATGTATATATGTACATACATATATAGCTGTGGTCAAAAGTTTACATACACTCATCAATGGCATGAATATCATGGTAGTTCTCAGCTTTTATTAATTTCTTTTGACACAGTTAAGTGTAGTCAACATATTTTCAATTGGGCTAATGTCAGAACTTTGAGCTTCTGGAATGAACTTTCCAATGGGTCAGTCCTAAACAACTGTATGTAAGTACAAGTTATTCAAATTTCTCACCACCTTGCCAAGGTCTGGATGTGGTTAGAATAATGAAAGGAGGACTACCTCCAAATTCTTAAACTTCACCCTTACTCAGTAGCTAGAGGGTTTAAACTTGGGCACAACTGAGTGTTTCAACAGGACAATGATTACAACCACAATCAAAGTTATTTTTTTAATCGATAAAGCAGGCTAAAAGTAACCTTCTGGAATGGCCTTCCCAAAAGCTTGATCTCAAAAATTAATCCAGAAGCGTGCTTATTGTGACCCAAAGCACTTGATCAAGGTGCAACTTGCTGAAGGACCTCTTACCAAAATATTTGTAAGAGTGTATGTATACTTTTGACCCTATATGTACACATTTGTGTAAACTGGGGAAAATCCCAAACAAAACATATACACCCAATTCTCTTTATTTAAAGGCCGAGGGGATGAGTCTGGGGTGAGGGGATGACTCACCCATCACTGGGGCGGAGTCAGTAGTTAAACAGGTCCTTGGTGGCAGGTTCCCTGAGGTGCATGAGATTCACCATGAGTTCCTTGAGGATCAGTATGTTGTAATGTCAACCAATGTCTTGGTTGACATTCCTTTGCAACATTGCATGGACATCAGGGCATTGCCTCTGGACTGGGACACTCACTGTTGTTGGTTCCCCTACTAAGAAAGGGGGGCCAGAGGGTGTGCTCCAACTACAAGGGAATCAAAATTCTTAGTAAGCCAGTGAGCCACTGATAGAAATGTATTCTCAAATCTCCTTTCTTATTATAGAAGACATTCCAACATATGCTGAGATCAACCGTCACAATAAAGCAAAAGCTAAGGAAAACCAGGGTAAGTAAAGCCTGCTATAATCTCCTGTGTTGAATTTAATAATTATTATAAAAATAATAATTTCTGATTAAAAATGAAGTCTTTTGTCTTATTTGTGTATGCATTTTAGTTTATATTAATAATTTACTGTCATAATTAATGATTGTGAATTCTAAAATTGTGAATCTATTTTACTTTTTTGTTTGTATGCACTCACAGTTTAAATCACTAACAAAAGCTGTGATATTGATGTTTGCTAGCCTTTGTCAATCGCCTGATCCTTTTTGGGTTGTGGATGTGTGTTGTTGTTTTGTTTAGGGGTTTTTTTTTTCTTCAATTTTTGGCCCACTGTATGCATCAGCTATTATTTTAAAGCAGTAAGATTTCAGCAATGTTTTATTTTTATTTTATGTCTTTATTCTGCATTAATGGTCCTTCGAATCTCAAAGAGATTTTTTGGTAGTGTCTCTTTATCTGTACCTTACACAAAGAGTTGGTGCACCCATAGATTGTCTTATAGTCTAGCTTCTGCATTATCTAGTGTCTGTCCTGTTCTAGGAAGCAGGGTTAGCTAACAGCTCTGAGTTGTAATGAGTGAAACTGGGGTTTTCTGTTCCAGAAAGAGTGTTAACTTCAACTCTTAGTCGGTTTCTGGGGTGACAGACTCTGTAAACCTAACCTGCTCACTGGCAGGTTTTCTTCTATAAACTCTGATTTTCTCTGACTCTCCCTCCTTCCAGACTTGAACTAGCTGATTGACACTCACTTTCATTTCCTCATTCATAAAGATGCATTGAGTGAATTAATTTGCAGAAGTTTATGTTTTTACAAGAACTGAAATCCTAGACTTGAATTAGTTTGCTTTTTTGTGTACTTAACATGACTGCTTCCACATTCATTCAGTTAGTACCAAGTATAGGTGCATTTTTCACATTTTTGTGTTCCAGGTGCTGTATGTTCATTTTTATTACAGGTTGGTGATACATTGTGCATTTCTATTTGTACTCTTTCCTTTTATTAGGTCCCCCCCCCTGCCCGGCTGTCCTGCCTTAGACATTGTCATATTGTGTACCATATACAATGTAATAATTGAAATAACATGGATAGAAATGACAAAATAAACAGATAATCCCTGAAAAGGAAGAGCCTATAGCGAATTTATAGAGATGATCTTGAAAACCAAAATGTGTTTGGAACAGTTTATCACATTTAGTTAGGAACAGGACCCAAATGCAGGACTTTCCTGGTTGCAGCAGTGAATTTATTTACAGTGTTACAACAAACAGTGCGATTTCCTCCGAGGCAAAATTCCTGACTCTCGTGCAGTGCTCTCCTCCCGATCTGCAGTGCAAGATTAATCCTAAATGACTTATTTACAGCAGTGCTCACTCCCTGCACTGAGCCACTGGGGACAGGTCAACTGTTGAGGACATGACATTGATTGCAAAAGCTGCCAGACAGGATAGGATTAAGAAAAAAATATATATACTGTTGTCTTCTTGGTCCTCTGTATTAAAATGAATGATCTGCTATTTTTTTTTTTTACCCATTGGCATGTTCAATTGCAGCATTGGGGATCCATTGATGATTGCTTTTTTCTCTGCTCATGCATGCGCTTAACACCGGGTGAACATATTCAGATTTGAACTGACTCTGATCAGCTGTTCTGGAACAGAAGACTCAGAGTCGACAATTTCAGAGTTAATGAACTTGTTGTTTGGTTTTAAAGTCAGAGTTTGATGAATATGCTTCCAGGAATGCTGCCATACAGGGGGGCTAAAACAAACAAACAAACAAACAAACAAACAAACACACACACACACAGCTTTGTGTAATAATAATAATAATAATATAGAATATTATGAAATTCATACGATTTATGTCAACTTCTATGGCTGTCCACAAGTTCAGCAGCTGTATATCATTGTTTTCTCTGCGGCATAAATGCATCCTGAGATCTCATTTCTTTTTAGAAGACAGTCCAATGTATGCTCAGGTCAACCGTCACAATAAAAAAGCAACCAAGAACAACCAGGGTAAGTAAAGCCTGCCATCCTCTCCAGTGATGAGCTTAAAATTTGACTGGAAAAATAACATGAAAATCTGCTTTACTTATTTTTACTTGAATGCATTTTAGTTTGTATCACTAATATGTCATACTCATTGACCTGTGAGTTAAAGAATTACTTTTTATTATGAGTTTACAGCTAAGCCTTTTAAATAATATTCTCTCCAGTCACAGTAAACTCGAGTCCTGCATCAGCTGATGAAGCAGTTTATTCTGAAGTCAAATTAGGAAGTTCCTCTGTAATTAAGCTAACATGACTGTTATACTTAGTGATTTATTTGTATTCTTTAGCTCATAATATTGTTACTAAATGATAATCCCTGTGTCCTTTTTGTGGCTGTTTTACAGGTCATTGAGCCGAATTGTAGCAGTAAAACCAACCTCGAGCTTTTTTTTTTTTGAAGCCATTGTATGCGCCTCTTATACAGAAATGTCTGTAGCTTGTTCTGTATTTTGTACAATTTTTTTAGTGATAGTCATCATCATTATAATATACAGTATACAATATATATATATAATATATGGTACAGACAAGGTGTTTTCATTTAGTGTTCATATTATCTGTATTCACTTAATAATAAAACATGATATAAAGTTAGCTTTTAGAGTGTAACATAAGATAGGTTCCTCTATGGGCACAAAGGAATACTATAAATGCATGTATTGAAAGTTTTTGAACATTACCTAAAAGAGGACTGCTATAATACGGTATGGATTTAAATGTGTGAATAAATGCATTTCTTCATGGAAATTGTATGCAGTTATAGTTTGGGTTTTTATTTTGGCCTGAGCAGTGTTTTTGTTCTATCATGATATAGCTGTACAATATAATTGTAAAAATGTAAAGGATTTATCTTTGGTAACTTTCAAATAAATGACCATGTATACAATATGAATAGCAAATCATAGAGACAGCTTAAAGTTAATCGACATTTAGTACTGGGGTTCTATTATTTTGAAAAATGAGTGTTTAGAAAATCCAATCAGAGTAAATTCTCCGCTATAAAAATTTTCCTCTTTATTGGACCTAATAATTTGCTCATGCACCATTTTTCTTCCGATCTTCACTGAAAATGGGAAAATACTATTTTCAGACCAAGACTCTCAAAATCTCAAAATTTTGGCAAGCTGGGTTGGTCAAAATTCAACCAAGTAACTTTTTTTTTCCCGCAATTTTGAGACCAACTGAACAGCTTTATCCTTTCGTCTCTGCATATAATGTTGGAACACCTGGGCTTGAGGTACCCCTGTTCTGAGTGAGCTTGGTTATAAAATTGCCCTCCTTTCTGCAGTCACACCTCTCCATTGCTGTCTGTCTGGATTTTTGTTTAAAGCCTTCTGACTTGCAAGCCAGGATATAGCATGATTTCTTGAGTCATTTTTTGTTGCTTTCTACATGCTTTGCTATGCATCCTGCATTAATGATGGGCAACACTACAACATTTTGGTATTGACCCAATGTAGTGTAGTGTACACTTTATGTAGTCCTGTATTGATTTACTGTTTTATGTAGCACCAAGTTCTTGGAGGAATGCTGTCTTGTTTCACTCTGTACTGAACCACTGTATATGGTTGACATGACAATAAAGCCGCTTGACTTGAAATATATGTCTGCAGTTGTTAGATGTTTTTTTTAGGCTGTAAGCTGTAATCATCAAAATTGTAACAAATGTAAACAATGAAATATTTAACTTTACATGCAATTCAATTCAGTTTTATTTTTAAAGCATCAAAATCACAAAAATAATAATACAGAAACAAAAAAAAAGTCAGACCACCCCCTCCAGAAACACTTCTTTTTAATAGGAAGAAATCTCAGAAATACAAGCCTAAAAAATAAATAAATCACTCACTCTACTCTGCTATACAGCTCTAGCTCTTTGTCCCATATTTCCTATGTCAATCTTATAACACAAAGCACAGTACAATGATGGACTGTGTTTACAGCAGATAGCCACTAGAGGGTGATATTATGTCATTTATAATTTATTGAATCCATGTTAACCTTTGGCAGAAATGGTTCCAAGACCTATCAGTCAGTGTTTGACTGCAACCTGTCTGCTGAACCCTGCAGTATCACAGTAACAGCTTAGTACAAATTGCATTTCTGAAGGCTTTACAATGTATAACTGTTGTGCCTTTTTCATAAAGCTGCAGCGTGTAATCTTTTGTAATCCTAAATAGGGACTAAAAATAGCAGTCAAAGCTACTGTTTCATACATATTCCTACATATATTATGTAGAAATGTATTTCATAAATACAGTATATTATTCATTTTGCTCTAAACTGTTTTTTCTACACAGACAATGTCCTGAAAATGTTATTATTTTAATTGCAGAAAACATTAGTTTAACCCTTTAAAGCTATTCTCACGACTTATTCTAATAACAGCCACAATAATTATCAAGCCAAAAATGACACATGAAATAAAATGTAAACCCTCATGCAGCTGTCAAGTCACTATTCATAAGTTACTATTTATCATTATTGTGTTGACAGGGGCCATGTTCAAAACTGAAGTATTTGTGGTTCCTCATAACGAAGTGGGCATTTCAATACAACTGCAGTTGTCAGAGCTTTATTTAAAACAGGAAAGGGAGGAGAGATGGTGTGGTCTGAGAAAAGGACTCCGCAGAAAGCAAGTGTGCTCACGCTGATAAGAGATATAGCTTCCTTTCACCCACACTTCTCTTTTTATCTTGTTCATATGCACCAGAGCATCAAAGTGGAAACATTTCTCACAAGTACAGAGACATTTTCACCATTTTCAGTGTTGAATATCAGGATGGGACATGCTTTGTTCTGTGCATCTGGGTTGTTTTGTGAGTATACTGAATATTTACATTATGCAATGTCTATTTTTGTATAAGTTTCTTTAAGAGCACAGACAGTATGGTATTTTTATCCACTTCACTGGGATCACCGTTTAGTTAATGCAGGCTAGCTGGCGCAGGTGTAACACTTAGTAGTGACACTGTTTATTACACATAATACTGTCATCAGTAAACCACCAGGAAGTTTTAAATGCAAGGTTAATTTTAAGTTTTATAAGTATTAACTTCTATTTCAGTGCTGAACACATTTCTGTCTTGCGGACAAGCTCAAGGTGATTGCATGCTTTTTCTTTTGTTTCTGTTGCATCACTTCAGATAGATATATATCACATAAATACCATCAGCCATAGTTTACTTGCAGAATTACTGCCATTCTAGGCAGTAATTCTGCATCTTATTTCTTTAACACAAACACTACTTATGTGTGCTGTGATTACTCATCTTTGCTACTTGATCAGTTTCTTTGACAATGTATTGCGACAAGGAACACAAAACTAACATAGTTACTAAAGATTGTGTAAGAAAATGACAAAAATATATTCAAGAACTGCTGAGTATTGTTTGCTTTACTAACGTGGACATGCATGTGTTCATTTTAAAAGATAAACCCAAACCTGATCTCAGGGTGTCTTCATCATGGCTGAGTCCTGGGGCATCAGTGACTCTACACTGCAGTGTTAGAAATCACTCTGCAGAATCGAGGTTCTACTGGTATCAGGCTTTTTTCAAAAATTCAAGCAAGGCCTACTACTTTGAGCTGCTACCAGGTGGTAAACATGGAACTGCACAAAATTCCTACATTGTTCATGGCCAGAAACAGACGGCAGGATACGCATGTAGAGCTGGAAGACAACAGCCAGAGCATTTTACTTCGTACAGCAAACCTGTATTTGTTTGGTCTGCAGGTAAGTTTGAATGTAATATCATTGCCATGATGCATAACAATACAGCTTCTATTAATACAGTTACTCCAAGAAACATTTAGATTCCTAATTTTTATAATATCTCAGTGGCTGTTTTGATCCCACATTACATGATGTTTCTAAGATTCTAGTTCATCATCTGCAACCGTCAAAGTGACTCCTGACAGAGTGCAGCACTTCTCTGAAGAGTCTGTCTCACTGCGCTGTGAGGAAAAACCTGAGTGGAGAGTGATGAGGCTGAGTGAAGCAGGCTACCTTGCAAACTGTTCTGTCTGGGGAACAATGAATGGATCCACCTGCACGATCAAAAATGCTACAGCCAAACCAGCCGTGTACTGGTGTGAGTCTAAACTGGGTGGCTTCAGCAATGCTGTCAACATCACAGTGCAAAGTAAGTATTTTTACATCCTTTTTTTCGGGGTTTTTTTTTTTTTTTTTGTCTGTATGACTCTGCAGTTTCTGCCCACATTGTGTCACAGTAAGCATAATTTCAGTCAATAAGATTATATTTTTGAAAGTGTTAAGGTTATGTTTGTGTAAATATAAAAATGCAAGCGTAGCATTCCTCACCTTTATCTTATTATTTTTTGCTCAATTTGTCATTAATGTGAAAACATGCCTCCAGTAAGTCATCAGACCTTTCTGTTGCCTTACATTACCACAGGCCCCAATCTTTCTGCCTGAGTTTTGAATTTTTGTATTTACCTTTTGTGTGTTTAATTGTTCTGAGTCTTTGAGTTTTGAATTTTATTTATTTCAGGTTTGGTTCTTTATGGTTATCTGCTCACTTTTGTCTTTAGACTTTTGCAAATTTCATTGGTTTCAATTCTCCCTGTATTAAATCTGTTATTAAATCTCTGTCCCTGTCAGTCGGCCAAGGTTAACCCCAAAACTTTCCAAGCTCTTTAGATCCATGTCTTAGGTGCTTCTTTGTTTAGTCACTTCCCGTTTTATTTTAGTAGTCTCCTGTTCCTGTCATGGTCCTGTGTCTCCAATACAGTATTTAAAGTTTTCTGTAGTATTTGGTTTCTTGTGTTTAAGTGTTGTTTTTTAAAAATTTGTTTGCAATATTAGTACATCGTTATGGTCTCTGTTAGTCACTTCCTGCTCTGACAGTCCCTCTTTTCATGTGACGTGATGTTCAATTTACTTGCTCTGTCTTGTCAGTTACATTCAGCAGTGTCAAATCATCAACAGATTCGACACTGCAGTTAATGCTCACCCTTCTTCTCACTTAGCTGTAGTCAGCCTGCAACCCACAGCCATGCAACTCTCTCCCTCTCTCCTCACTGCACCATAATCTAGTATGAAAGAACAGACACCCCTCCCCCACCCATCACTTTCACTCACGACCAGGTCCAGCGACAAATAATAAGACTCCACTCGGGGAAGTCTACTGGACAGATGGGGCGAGTCCCTGCCTCATCAAGGGCTGTGCCTCCATCATCGACCAGCTCCGATCTATAGACAGGCCACATTAGGAACCTCTTCACTTATCTTAGTAGCTCCACTTTGGACATCAGCAGATGTCATCATCTAACTTCTCAATTGTGTTTATGCCGATCTGGACCAGCCAGCAAGCACTGTGAGGGTCACACTTTTTGACTTTTACAGCATGTTCAATACCATCAGGCCCTCCTGGGTGATAAGCTGACAGTGATGCAGATGGATGCTTCTCTTGTGTCCTGGATTGTTGATTACAGGACAGGAAGACCGCAATATGTGCGTCTTAAATTTTGTGTGTCACCACACTTATTTATCCTTTACACCACAGACTTCAGCCACTGCACTGAGACCTGCCATCTTCAGATGATTTCTGATAACTCTGCGAAGGGTGAATTCATCGGTGGGGATGATGAGACAGAGTATCAGGCTGTAGTTCACTCTTTGTCTCGTGGTTGGAGCAGAATAATCTGCAACTCAATGTGACAAAAACCAAGGAAGTGACTGTGGACTTTAGGAGGACCAGGAAACCAGTAAACCTTGTTCTAATCCAGGGGGTCGACAGTGTGGAGGACAAAAAATACCTCGGAGTACACATTGACAATAAACTGGAGTGGGTTAAAAGCACAACTCCACTCTACAGGATGGACCAGAGCTGTCTCTATTTTGTGAGGCAGCTGAGGTCTTTTAACATTTGTCAGACAATGCTCTGAATTTTCTACAAGTCTTTTGTAACCAGGGCCGTCCTCTAGTACGTATTCTGATGTGACATTGTCTGACTGTTTTACAGAAAGCAATATCATTCTTGTGAGCCCAGTCCACCCAGTTACTGAGGGAGAAGCTGTTACGCTCCACTGCAAACTGAGGAACACAACTTTAAAATCCTCTGTGCTTTTCTTTCGAAATGGTAGCCTCATCAGCAATGACACCAGAGGGAAGCTGAATATCCCTGCAGTGTCAAAATCAGATGAAGGCTTTTACAAGTGTGAGTATTCAGGAAAACTGTCACCACAGAGCTGGATGTCAGTAAAGGGTAAGTTTGTTTAAAACTCTTCTTCAGCCCTTCTCTTTGCAAAAACTCCCTGCAACAACACTTTTGGTGTTTTTATGTGAATATGGATCATTTTAAATCACATTAATGTACTAATAGTAGTGAGTATTCATACTTTGTGAAAACAACTGAGCATAAAACTTAAAAATAAAATGTATTTGTTTTTTATTGTAGCAGTATCCAGGCCTATAAAGTCTTCATTTACTGTGCAGATGATTATTGGATTTGTTTGTGGGATTTTACTGATTGCTATCCTACTCATGGTTTATCTGAAAGCCAAAGGGTGAGGCCTTTTCAATTGATTAAAATCTGATTCTGCCTTCAGTTTCTAACGCAAAATAATATATTATATATGCATATAGCATATATGTTTATTAGTTATCAATTATTTCTATTCACTTTTTTCATTATTCTTAACATTATTTTCTTTCTATTACTATACTACATTTTACAGAACACAGTGCAAACAAACCCATGTTGATTCTGCAGATCCTGGGGTTAGCCAGAATGCATGTCAGCTTGAAGCGCTCTACTCTGAAGTCCGTGGTCAGTTTTGATTAACTAACCCAAATCTTCAAAAGTTTTTAAAAGATACTGACAAAAAACGTTTAAAATGTCCCTTTTTTAAATGTACGGACATATTTTTTAAATTAGATTCCACTTTTGCAACATTTCAGTTTCTGAAATATTATTACACCGTCTCCTTTCTGTTATCTTTTAGATGATAATCTGCTGTATGCCCTGGTAATGCACAAAAACAAAGGTGAATCTCAGAACAATGCAGGTATTTTAAACTAGCACTCAATTCAATTTAAGTTCTCTGTTCATTTTCGTTAAACTTGATTGTTTTTGTATTTTATGTAACATCTAACAAACATAATCTGGACCGTAACTGGTTTCTCCATTCACAGGTAGACCATATCAGGCAGCAGCAGAATGCGCTATTTATTCTGAAGTCAGAAAATAGGAAAACAAACAACTCTTGGTAATATAAGCATACCAAGTCTGTTGTGTGTTTGTGTGTGTGTGTTCATCTATATATAATATATGTCATTTTTTTTGTCCAGGTCCATAGAAAGAAGCTTCAGCTTTACAGCAAGATTGTCCTGCGTTTGAATCGACCGGCCTAGTTGGACCTTTCTGTGTTCAGCTTGCATGTTCTACTTGTGCCTGTGTGGGTTCTCTCAGAGTACTCTGCTTCCTCCTACAGTCCAAAGACATGCATGGCTGTGTATGTGAGTGTCCATAGTCATCTGACTCTGTGTTAGCTAACACGTTCCGAGTGTATCCCACCTTTTGCCATGTGACAGCTGGGGGTTTGCATCTGAAGTTCTCATAGTTGTCTGAATTGTTGTTAAAGCTGCTTCTTTGATTTTTTATACTTTTGCACTTATCCACTCAAACTCTGTGGTCCTCCAGTGAGATTATTTTACTAGTCCCACACTTCCACTTAAAACCTAAAGGCCACAGGTCTTTCTCAGAGTCTTCCTCTTTGTAAAGTCCCCTTCTCTTTGGAAATTTTTAATCAATCTTGAAGATCTAGGTATTTTCACAGGCTTTTGGGTCATTTTGAAACTGGCTACGGGTCTGTTCTGTCTTAGTTTATCTTGGTTCTTTATGTTATGTGTGCATGTGTGTGTATATGTATATATGTAAACATGCACATGTGAGTAATCTGTTTGTATATCCTGTATGTGTTCCCTGTCAACATATGACGCAATAAATAGTAACTCAGGAACGATTAAAGGTGATATCACTGCTACAGGAGACTTTACATTTTATTTCATGTGCCATTTTGGCTTGATAGTTATTATGGTGGTTATTAAAGAAGTCAGTACCATGATTTTAAATGTTTTCTGCAATTTAAAATATCTAAACTTTAAGGACATTATCTGTGTAGAAAAACAGTTTGAGTTATCTGACACGATACTAAACAGTATACAAACTCAAAGAGTTTACACCCATAAAATTTTGTAAAGTGTATGACAAAAGTCATCTGCTCATAAACACATTAGTTCTGGTGTGGCATGATGTCTGATTCCTGACTGAAAAACAAAGTAGAAGGGAAAAAGTGCTAGAATCAACACTGAAGGGCTGAAATGCCGACACATTACAGTTAAAAGTACAGCTACATGTATTACATATGACTTTCTATATGTTTTAGTTGCATATCCTCCCAAGAGCCAGAAATTCATTTTAGTCCTCTGTGGGGAGAATATATTTGCTTTTAAGGAGGATAGATGGATGTCCACTACAGTGGCCCCGTGGTTAGCACTGTTGCCTCACAGCAAGAAGGTCCTGAGAAGATCAATTCCACCACCAAGCTGGGGTCTTTCTTTGTGGGGTTTGCATGTTCTCCCCACATTTGCGTGGGTTCTCTCCAGGTACTCCAACTTCCTCCCACAGTCCAAAAATATGCAGTTAGTGGGGATAGGTTAACTGGTAACTCTAAATTGTCCATAGGTTTGAATGTGGGTGTGAATCTGAGTGCAAATGGTTGTCTGTCTCTGTGTGGATAGACATCCATAACCCTAACCTATAACAATAACAAAATTGCTCCACGATATTTTTCAGATTGTCTCCCAGTTTCTCACTGTTACAGAACCCATAGATGTGATTTGTCATATGTTTTTCCAAAAGCCAAAACACATGGACAAAACAGTCATTCTGTGCATCATTTTGTAAAACACAATTGGTTTTATGTTTATCTAAATTACATTATGAGTGAAAGAATATAAAATACAAACTCTTGCAGCATAAGCTACATAAATATTTACTGAGTTGTTTTCCTGATATTATATAACTTTTTAAAAAATCTGCTAAATTAAAAAATGTAACAAACATGAACAAATCAGAAGGTGCTATTACATAATTATATAAACAGTTATCTATGAATGCCTTAGTTTTAGAGCTGCATTTTAAGCAGCCGAGAAAAGCTTAGTGAGTGAGCAGGACTCACTCACACGTTAGTTTCACTCGCTTCCTGTGGGTGAATTTATCACCAAACCACAATTTCTTCATAATGGAAAAACATTTTAAAAGAGTCTGCATTGATGTAATGGGATACCTAACATTAGTGAAGTTCAGCTTTATCAGTTAACGTAAAAATTGAACTGTTTTAGACACACATTTCACACATTTTTTGTGAAAAAGTGCCAGGATCATTAACATGTGAAAATTTATCCCGGTATGTATGGCACCTCTGTTTATCAGTATAATTTGATAAGTTATTCATCTATTAATGGTTTTTTAAAGTGCCTATAAAACTTGGTCGTCGTTGGTCGCATTCTCTCCCAGCTGTCTTCAAGTCAAGTCAAGTGGCTTTTATTGTCATTTCAGCCATGTGCAGTGGTACAGTACAGAGTGAAATGAGACTGCATTCCTCCGAGACCCTGCTGATCACATATAACGGACATATATAATATAATAATATAAAACGCAATGTGCAAAAAGTGCAAAAATAAACAAGATAAGACCGTGCAACACTAGACAGAGCAGGACGATACAGACACAAGACAGTGCAATGGAAGTAAGCAAAATGTTGAGTATTGTGCAAAAGTAACTTGTAATTACTTTTCTTAATTTATCCATCTACATCAGTTCCAAGCCATCATTTGAATAAGAGAGTAACCATATACCATAAAAATCTGAGTGTACAGTAGTTGTGCCTACAATCACTAATGATGGTTGTGAGTGTAATTATTATTGCTGGTAAACCTCATACCGAACCGAACATGCAGACAAGTAGCAGACGAAGACCACAAAATGTTCTTAGTGAAGTTTTTAGGCATTATTATTATTTTTAATCATTGCATTTATTTCAGTATTTAAAACACTTCCAGGAATACTGCATTTCAAAGGTTTTGTCTGGCTTTAAAGTTTGATATGTTAAAACTCTCAACTATAATTAACAAAGAAAAAGAGTCCATTGATGACACTCTCAGCAGCCGTAAAAATCACATTACTAACTTATAACATTATAACTTGGTGTTAGCTTGATATTTGTTAATAATTTGAAGACCCATATGAGTCTACAGGAAAAAAAAGTAAAATAAAAACTTTTCACAAACTTAGGTCTGCCTGTTCCTCATCTCCCAGCATCTTTAAATTAATTTACAGGGATCACAAACACCTGTTATAAGTTCCAGTAGAGTAACAGCATGCAGTCAGAGCGGAGTTTACTTTTACTGTTTAGATATTTGTTGATATTTACTGGGGGTTTTTTTTGTTTTTTTTTTTTAAATATTTTTGCAATAAAGTTCTCAAACTTTTACACAAAACATCAAATTTTGCTTCCTGTAAATGGCATCTATTCAAAACCCTGCAAGAATACCACAGACCTCATGGCGTTCCTCTGCTACAACCTGCCCCATTACTGGGGTGTGTTGTAACACATGCTGCAGATAATTATAGCAATTAGACAAAAGAAGCAAAAACTGAGTCCACACCAGAGAAAGTACTTCAAGAAGTGGTTTAGTGGAATAAAGGTTTTGTGTTTATTTCTCTACGACTGGCCATAATTCAAATTCACTCTTTTGTGCAGGTGTGCAAATTAGTTTAACAGAAAAAACTTTCACAACACCACAAATACTTCATAAACAAAATTTTTATAATTGGTCCCATGCGAAAAAGATATACATTTGTGTGATAGGGTGTGGTCTGCGGTGTGGCTGCAAGGGATGGGTGAACCACTGGGTTCAGGCTGTAGTGTCACTGGAGGTCACTGGATCCTTTCATTATGATCATGCATCCCCTATTTTTAAGGTAGCTGCCAGGGCTGGAAGAGGAGACCGTAGCTGAGCATGGGTCATACTTGCTACAGTCTCATTTAAAGCTTACATATTATCTGTATCAAAAATACAATAGCAGTGTGCATGTAACCCTAGAGTATAGGCTTAGTGTGCCCAATGACTGCACAGGGTAATTTTACCCAAACTTCCTCTGGCTTTGAGCTGCCAAGTGGCTCCATACAGACAAAGGTTTTTATCATCTGAGGTCAGAGTCTTTAGGGTTAGTTTTCATTTCTTTAACAGGTTTCTCTTTCTTTTTCTTCTGATTGCCTTCATTTTTCATAAGACATTCTTTTTGCATTTTTTCTGTTACTCTGTCAGCCTTTGCAATGATTTGTAGTATTAGCTCAGTGTTATGTGGCAGATCACATGTTCCTTAGTCACTAATTTAACTGACTCACCCTTCTTTGAGACTTCATCAGATGCTTTTTGTTGTAAATATCAGCAGACACACCTGTATCATTCTTTCTTTTCCACTATCTAGGCATGCTGTAAAAGTATAAGCATATGCAAAATTAATAAACTATTCATACTTGGGGAAGGGGATGGTTGTAACACTTTTAAAACCTACGTTAGAACCCACCCAACCTTGTCAGTCATTGTTTAACTAACTGTATTTATGCGTATTGCATTAAAATAAGCAGGGGAAAACGCATTACAGTTTAATGTAAGTCATTTTATCTGTAGCTGTTTAATTACTTAACAAAGTTAAAAAAAATAAATACTTTCGTAATGCAAATTATCATCGGTGTGTTTGTATTGTTTAGTTTCACTATATTTGTATGACAGGTCATTTGATAAAAACTGCTTGATAAGTTTGTGCAGCACCAGGACAGTATAAACATGTCACAGTATGCTGCGGCCAGATATTGTTAAGGTGTGTTAGTTCTGTTGAAAAAGGGAAGGAAGCTGAAAGAAGAAGTGTTAAAATGTTTTTGTTTCCTTCACAGCTCTTTGGTATCTGCTGTGCTGCTGCTTCACTCTCTCTCTTTACAGAAAGTTGTAGAAGTTTTCAGACGTGTCACTGCTGGATGTGAGGATGGGAGCCACTTTGCTCTGTGAGCTGGGCCTATTCTGTGAGTACATCACTGACTTCTATTGTTTGATTCATACTGATCCATAAACATGTTTTAGTAAGAAGAACAGAGCATCAGTCATTTGCACCATTTCTGGTCATGTGATCAGAGGACTCTCATGTTTGTTACCAACATGGTTGTTTGTAGACTGGATTAGATTTTAGTGCAGTGACTCAGATCAGAGTGGAGCTGGTTTAGTTTATCTAAGAAAGGTTTGTTTCTCCATCAGTGATATTTTGATGCATTTAAAATCATAATATAAAATGTCACCAATCGTAGTAGACACTGGTAAAACCTCAAGTGTTTTATTTTTGCCATACTTGATTATTTGAACCACTGTCTGAAGTTTCTGTCTTTGTTGTAGTGCTCTGTACGCTCCTCTGCACTGGACACACTCAAGGTGACTGAACGGTTGTTTTATTTTATTTATGATTTTTTATCTCCACATACTGCATCCCTCTTTAGCATTTTATCTTTCTGTAATTCTGTATTTATTTATTCAGAACTGACATATTAACTTAAAAAAACAAACATTTTATGAACACAAACACAGATTGTTTCGTGCATAAAAGAGTTTCAGATTTCTAATGGTGTGATTGTGTTGGATTCTAGATGCTGTGCTAACTATTGAACCCAACTGGTCCAGTTTTGTTATTCAAGAGTTTGTTATCTTCATATGTGACATGAATGAAGGTGAAGACACTGACTGGGAATACAAAATCAACAAGGATAGTCAAGAATTTGTTTCCTACAACGCACACAAAGTCTATGCATTAGAAATTAGCTCTAAGGGTGACAGTGGTGAATATCAGTGCTCTGGTCGCAAAAAGAGCTCACATGACACAAAGAACAGTAATACTGTCTCTATAACTGCATTAGGTAAGTCCTCTGTGAACAATAGCATGGATTGTTCTGTTCAAATACTCATCTGAATAATAAAGTAGATTTAATTAATGTTGCTACTGAAACTTTTTCCCGATGCATGAAACGTGAAGCTTCAAACAGGACCACTGTATTTTACCTGTTATTTTGCCCATGCAATGCTAACATAATGCTAAATACTCCCTCACTGTTTAATCCATCATTACTAGATGTACCATTGTAGATACAAATAATAACAAAACAAACACAAAATAAAATAAGACACATTATAAATTTCCAATAATTTAAGGTGAAAACTTATGATGCTTCCAAAATTAGAATCTTCACGAATCAATCATTCAGTGTTAGATTGTGTGTGTGACTTCTTCGGCCAGAAAATAGACAAACAGTTATACTGATCTTATCTGATCTGGAACCTGAAATGCAGAACATTAAAACATAGTTTAAATCTAGATATATATCTTTTTTTTTTTTTTTTTTTAATGGATCACAATGCATATTTCCTTCACTTCTTTTTCATAACATCAGATAATCCCAGGGCCACACTGACAGCAGGAACAACAATCATACCAGTAGGGGGCAGTGTGACACTGACCTGCTCTGTGCAGAGCTCTGATGGATGGAAATATGAGTGGTTCAGACAAAACCAAAGAACATATGAAGGTCAAACCAGAGATCAACAAAACAGAGATATCAGAGTATCTCAAGGAGGAATCTACAGCTGCAGAGGAACAAGAGGAAACCCAGTTTACTACACTGATATAAGTGATGATGTCACCATTGAGATAACCTGTGAGTTCAGTCATTTAGTTTGAAATATACATTCACTCATGATTTTCAAACATACAATGTGAAGTTTTCTGTGTTGATTTCATGTTTCTTGTTGTATCTCAACTGTTAATATGTGTAAACAGTTTCAATAAAGTTGTTGTAAAACAACAACCCAACTGGCCTCAGATATTCAGAGGTGAGACGATCACTCTGACATGTGAGGTGCAGGAAGGAGGTGAAACCACTGAGTGGGAGTATGAATGGAGAGGACCCAGGACACCCACACAGTGGACACACAATAATGATGTGACATTCAGAGTTTCTGAGTCCAGCAGTGGAGACTACATGTGTAAGAGTCGACGCAGAGATGACTCATATTCTTCAACAGAGTGGAGTGAAGCCTTCACATTGTCAGGATCAAGTAAGTTTGTGTTTGTATATACAATATTATTATGATTATTATTATTATTATTATTATTATTATTATTATTATTATTATTGTAGTATTTTGAGGCAATTGAACCTAGTGAGTTGAACCACCTAACTATATAAATGGTAAATGGCCTGTATTTATATAGCGCTTTACTAGTCCCTAAGGACCCCAAAGCGCTTTACATATCCAGTCATCCACCCATTCACACACACACATTCACACACTGGTGATGGCAAGCTACGTTGTAGCCACAGCCACCCTGGGCGCACTGACAGAGGCGAGGCTGCCGGACACTGGCGCCACCAGGCCCTCTGACCACCACCAGTAGGCAACGGGTGAAGTGTCTTGCCCAAGGACACAACGACCGAGACTGTCCAAGCCGGGATCGAACCGACAATCTTCCGATTATAAGACGAACTGTCAACTCTTGAGCCAAGTTCGCTAAGCTAAAATATTGAAATTTCAATAATCCCATCCATCCATCTTCTCCCACTTATCCAGGGCCGGAAGAAGATGGATGGATGGGATTATTGAAATTTCAATAAGTGTAGTTTTGTCAATAATGAATACTGGAAGGTTTAACCAGAAGGAAAACCATGACTTGTATTTTTGAAAAAGGGTCCAAAGCTGGGCCCAACTCAATCCAACAGTAACATATGATCTAAAAGCCTAAAAGAACAAAGTTTTGCACTTTGCAGAGGATTTAAAGACATAAAATACTTAATTAAATATCATAAAGAACATCATAAAGAAAGCATAAGGTCATAAATTGCTGTTAATGTGTTTTTGTTTCTACTTGATGAAACATCATGTGCGTCTTCTTCTGTATTAATGCATGCTATAATTATTGAATTATGTGGCTACTTACTAGATAATAAAAAGACAGAAATGATGAAAGAGTAAAGCCATTAGTGTTAAAGCTGCTCAGAACCTTTAAATGTGTGGTCACAGGAAATGACCATCAATACTGCTAGAGCATCATACACTGAAGAAAAGGTCAAGGTCTAATTTAAGGCAGATAATAGCCTTGCATGCCTTAGGTAACACAGACCAGGGCGGTGTGATCCTGGCCTGTAAATTGTGATGTTGAATAATATGTCTTTTTTTTTCCTGCCTTTGTTCAACATACAACAGCAGTTAAACCAAAGGCCCAACTGACTAATAACAGCAGAGACATTCCAGTAGCAGGCAAAGTGACTCTGAACTGCTCAGTGAACCTGTCAGCTGAATGGAAATACTACTGGTACAGAGGTAATAAATCCTCTGAACCCCTGACCACACAAGATGCTGCTCTTTCAGACGGACAAATCAGTGTCTCACAGGAAGGACTCTACAGGTGCAGAGGAGGAAGAGGAAACCCAGTTTACTACACAGAGTACAGTGATCCAGTCAACATTGATAAAAACAGTGAGTTTGACTGAAAATTAATGAGTATACAACCTTCAAAAGATTGTTGTGAGCCTTTCAGTTTGGCAATATTCAATATGATATTTGTATAGTATTTAAAGTTTGAATAGCTCTTGGGTCATAGCTGGGTCATTGTTACAAATTGACTTTAGCTGCATAGAAATACCATAGTTTTTGAAAACATCAACATTATTTAAAGGTTAAAAGCTTCAGTAGTACAGAGCCATCTTTAAAGTATAAATATGCAAGAATATGTATTTTTTCCTGTAAGGCTGATTTTTAGTGCATGTAATTTTGCTAATTGTTGACAGATCGTTACACCATCACATCTACATATCGTTGTTTAAGTAAGATGTTTTTGGTCAGTGGAGACCTAACAGCACAAAAGCACAGCTCCATCCTGTATTGTATTAACAGTCCAGGATACTGGTTGAGTAATAGTGCGAGGATATTCTTGGTACACTTTTTGTCCCCTTTGTCCTAAGTGAGCATTGTTTGAATATCTCAGAATACTACTGCAGAAATACTAAGTATTGTTTTTGACCATGTCCATCCACCTTTATGACCATAGTGTGTGTACCCATCTTCTAATGAATGCTTCCAGCAGGTTAAGGTGCCGTGTCACAAAGCTAAAGTCATTACAAACTGGTTTTTTGAACATGACAATGAGTTCTCTCTCACACACACAAAATTAAAAGAGAGGAAATGATGATTCCTGTCATGCGGTGACATAATTATATGAAGATTTCCATAGTTGTCAATATGCAGGAAAAGAATGTTGGTTTCTAGCATATGTTCGCAACCTTCAGGTTTATACAGAAATACTGTTATTGGGAATACGTGTTGTTCTTGTGCCATTAAGAACCCTAAATCATTTTTGGAGAATCTTTATACATAAATCTAATTAGACCCTAACATTTATTACAGCAGCACCTGAGCCTGAAAACTCTTCATTTCTCACTCCTTTGATTGTTGGACTTGTTTGTGGAATTTTACTGATTATTCTTCTTCTGCTGCTGTGTCGCTTCAAACAGTCAAAGGGTGAGGCCATTTCCATCTTGTTTTTGCCTTATTATGTGATCTAAGTATTCAGGCATGTAGTCTGAAGTAGATGTACTGTCATTGCACCAGAGCAGTTTGAAATTATTTTCTTTTTCGTTTTTTACAGATTCATGCTTTAAGAGGTTGGTTCAACCCTTCCCATCCCTTTTTCAACCTTCTGGAATTGTTACATTTACAAATTTATGTTATATTTTTATTCCTCCAGGCCTCAGAGCGAAAATCAGCACTCTGCTACAAACCACATGACCAAGCAAGATGAAACTCAACACACTTCTCCTGTCCAAGGTCAGCCTTCACCCTGTATTGTTTCCTTGACTAATTGTAAACTCCGAGCCTAATACATTAAGTCCTGATTAGATGAATTAGAAGATGATCAAATTGCTATATATATCACTACATTTTTATTTGGTATTATTTATTTAACCATTGACTTGATTTTACTCTGTATGTGATGCTTTTTTCTACAAATCAATCAAAGACATCAATGATGCAGAAAAAAGCGCAGTATGTACGGTGGAAAATAAAAATGAGTAGGACCTTTAATAATATATTAATGAATGGATAACTGTTTCACTATTTCAGTTGAATCAGAGGATGCCACATATTCTTTGATTGAGCTTAAAAACACCACTCCAAGGAGTAAGTACTTTATGTTGGAAACATATAGGAGTTTAGATGTTTTTAAAGTGAGTAATATTTAAAGGAAATAAAGAAAATTGTGTTTTCTTTTTTCTTTTTGTTTGTTTGTTTTTTGACATTGTCTTATCCTTCTGACAGAGAAGACCAAGATACCAGAGGAGAGTTGTGTTTACTCTGATGTTAAAATACGACCTTCCACAGGTACAGTACAGTCAGTGACAACAATCCTGCTTTTTTTCTTTTAATGTTTCTTTATTTAATATCACATAAAGAATAATCAGCAATCTGTATTTTATTCCTTGGTGTAGCAGTAAGACATTCCTGGAGAAACCCATCTGGGAACAGTTAGGAGAAATTTAGGACTGTTTTTGACAGCGGGTCAGTCAGAGGCAATCATTTTTTTCTCCACTTACTTCTACAGTAGAAGCGTTGTCATGTCATCTGCTGATTATTGCATCTTAACAAAAATGAAGAAAAAAGTGCCAACTGAAGCATAAATCTTTGTGACAAGGCTAATGTTTAATGTTATGAGACCTGTATCAGTAAAGTCCAAGAAAGCCCTAAAGATTAGTTAAATGATGTATATGATGTGCAAAAAAAAGTTAGTTGAAGATGTACATGTGAAGCTGTAATTGTTTTAACAGAGTACTGATGTCATAAGCTAAGACAGTGGAGTGTAGACTCTGGTTGATGTGGTGGTGAAGTGAAGGTTGGATGGATGTGATTAGGAGCAGGACTACTTATGAATTCAGTGGTAGACTTTGTTTTAGATGTTAGCCTGTTATACGCAGAGTTCTTGAATATTAAATCGATAGCCGAGACAAGGAAAGGTAAGTAAAGCAATATATCAGATAATTTTTTTCTCGCACTTTCTCTTCTACACTTTATAAATGCTGAATAAAATTTATAAACACATACTCATCCAGTTTAAATTACAATCTTACTGGGAAAATGTTTTTGATTAATTGTTTCTTTTTTCTTTTTCTTTTTTTAGGAAAATCAGATCCTGCCACAGCTCATGAAACGGTTTATTCTGGAGTCAAACCGGGAAAAGAACTTGGTGATTGTACAGCAGTAAAATAGCACATTGACATTTTTCACTGTAATTATGTACTTTTAGACATATCAGAATGTATTGTAAAAAAAATATATATATATATATCTGCAAGTTACCATTAATTACTGAGGATTTTTTGGCTTTTTCTCCAGCTCAATAAAAGTTCTGTATAAACAAAATCAAGAGGAACGATGACAAAAGAGCAACTAAACCCTAACCAATTTAATCCAGAATATCCCCAAACCTAAAAATATCCCAAATTAAGTGGCAGTGGTAAACTTTTAAAATTATCAGTCCCTTTTTTTTTTTTTTTTTGGTTTGTAATATAGTGTGCACACTGGGAGAGGGCCTCTGGATTGGTGGACTGGGGTGGTGGTTCCCTTCAATAATAGGGACCAAGCATTTCAGTGGATCATACTCCTCAGTTTCCACTATAAGTCTATGCCAGGGTACTGGAGAGACAAACCTCGCGTCCTCAAGTGACAATGTGGGTTTGGTCTTGTTTTCAGAACAACACATCTGCTAATGTAAATGAATATGTAAATGTATAGGCATATGTATCAAGTTGTAAAGAAGTAGGCAGGATTTGAAGTAATGACTATTAGTTACTAAATAGTGGAGCAGAGGAAGGCCTACATAAACTTCTTTCAATTTCTGGGGATGATATTTACTGATTACTATTTTCCTTATGTTTTGCTCTTGCATTTTATTATTTGTTTTTCATATTTTTTAAGACATTCAAAATAAAGACATAACTAAAGCCTTATATCTATAATGTTTTTTTTCTTGATATGATCTATTTCCATCGGTTCAGCCCATGCCTTTCAAATGTCGTGTCTCCTCTTCAGATATAGACATGAATACTAGACACCATGAAGATATTTAGTACCACAAGAAAGCTAAACAAAAAGTAAGGACATTTTTTTAGTGGAATATTTTTTCTTGTCGTAACAATGCTTTTTCGCAATAAACCTTATACGTGTTACAGCCAGGCGGCAAGAACAGACACAGAACAGAGGCGATAGGTACGAGCCCCCAAGGGACATTGAACAAAAAAAAAAAATGAAAATAAACTTTTAGAGATCTCACAAAATAGGCCACATCCTTTGGAAGCCGCATTTGAAGGCTGATTATGTCACAGCCAGGCAACGAAGGCTGTCCCAATTCGAAGGTTGCTCCAAATGCGACCTTTGTGGCCCAACCTATCCCAGAATTCATAGCGCCCCCAGCCAATTCCATTTTCCAACAATGGCGGCAGCTACTTAGTTTTAATATTACTTTTATGGGTCACAAAATAAACTTTTAAGATATTTTCAGACGAGAGTATAGCTGTGTAAACTTCAAATATCTGCTCAGTTTATCAAGACATCACATATTTGCAAAAGTGCTCCAACATTTTTGGAGACGTCTGTTACCCACCAGTTCAAAGCTGACCAGGAGGTCGAGGCCCACAAGAGCCGGCAAGAATACCACACTCCCGGCACATCATACCTCGACCTCCCGGTCAGCTTCGAGCTGGCGGCCTCTGAAGGATGCGGACTATTTTGCGAGATCTCGCAAAAGTTCATCTTCATTTTTTTTCTCTAATGTCCCCTGCGGGGCTCCGTAGGTAGGTTTGAACATGAAAACAGAACTTTATTTACAGAAGCCACTTTAGTCAAAGGAATTTGCAAAGAAAATTGCAAATTGAGAACCTTCACAGACAAAGAAGCCACTTTAGTTTACAAAATGGTTACTGTGGACTAAATAATTCAAAGCAAGAATGATGCGTCTGAACATGCACTATAAACTATGAAATAGAAACATAGGCTATAAACTACAAAGTAGAAACGTGAGCTATAACACAGTGAGAAGGGTGTCAGTGATGGCAGTGATAGGTCAGGTAAGAGGACTAATTAAACAGAGTGTCTTACAGGTTTTGCAGGTGGAGGCTGACTTGAGGGGAAGGCAGTTGAAGTATACAGAACCCGAGAGTCCAGAGGAAGTGTTTTCCATGAATCTCTGAGGCAGGTAAATAGATACCCAAAAGAGCTTGGGCTGCGACTGTGATTACAGAGTAGACCGGCATCAGGAAGTGGTGAGTATTGCTGGGAGTGAAATGATGAACTGGATGATTCCTGAAAATCACAGAGAGGAAAACACCAGGTAAGCATCTGCCAAAAACTATCCCACACAGGAACAACTTGGTGGCCTCACACTAATGCAGGTTAGCGGAAGATCTGGTAAAGACTCATTTCTCAGTGAGTCTCTCTTATATGCAGGCAGCCCAAATTGCCAACCGGTGCAGATCATGGATGGAATGAAGTAGCTCCGCCCAGAGGTGGAAACTCCAGCTCTATGGAAAAAACACAGCCACTCACCCGGACCATGACAATGACATAACAATGCCGAAAAGCCTATTTATTTCCCCTTAAATGTTGACACATTAGTATGGAAAATTAATATGTGGGTTGAGTAGCAGAGTTGAGTATGTGGGTTGTGCCCATGAAAACCTTCCCAAATCTCTGCCATGCCAAATGATTTATTCTGCTATTGACTCTCATTTTAAGCTTCTGGTACCCCAGGTGCAAATAATCAAATGGCTGAAAATTCCTTCACATCGATGTGAAAGATTCATTGCCAATATCAAATACTTCTATGGGTTTTCTTTTTTTACTGTATTTAGTTCCCAGCGGTGTCATGGACAGGCCTTGGGGCCCAGGCTGACCCAGTAAAGTCATTGTGCCCCCTCAGTTGAATTCTAATTAAGTGAATCAACTAGAAGTTAAACAAATTCATACAGTTTGGTAGGGAAAATACCCATATCACTGAAAAGTTACTGTACTGCTCAATTCACTTACCCAGTTAAACATAGTTCAGTGCTTCTGTTACAATGATGGTACAAAGTTGTACTAAGTATAAAGTTTTTAAATGCCAAACCTTGACCTCTGACAGCACTGAAAGCTGCAAAAAACAAAACAAAAAAACTTTAAGGGTCACATTTAAACTCCCCAATGGTTTCCTGTGGTTGTCCTTTAGTTATTTCCTGCTTGTTGACCTAAGTAATTATTGTAGATGCTTCTCTGTGTGCAAGTAAGAAAACTACTGACTAAAATATTGTAAACCCAAATTCAGACACAGTTCTAAAATCTTAAAAGTAGCTCTTTATAGTGAGTATAAGTTAAAGTTAAAAATAAATACATAAATAACACTTTAAGTGAGAAAGAGTCCACAGTGCAACCTGAGCAGTAACAAATGAAAGATAGCAGAAACTTGCTGAGAGCTATTTGAGGAGTGGAATCAGCGCGAGACAAAGGGGAGGAAGTGAAACTAAATGCGGGGCACAAAAGACCATCTGCTATCAAAGTATCTGTGGATGATCACAGCCATAGAAATAGCAATTCGAAACAACAACATTGCAGAAGTGGAAGCAGAGCAACTGTGAACATAAGTTTTGGCCTTTCTCAGCAATGCAAAGCCAACATCTGCATGGAGGACAGGAAAGCACTCACATTGCTTAAAATGACAGTAATATTATCATCCTTCTGGAAGTCACGGTGGGTGCACAGTTTTGCTAAACCAGATAGACTATCATGAGAAAATGTTGTCACTGCTCAGTGATGAAAATACGTATGAGCCCCTGAAACAAGATCCAGGAAGTGGCTACAGGAAGAGGGTGATAGATTATCTGAAGCAGTTAGAACAAGACAATACTATTGACCAGACCTCATAGCTGTACCCAGGGGAATCTACACCAAGTCTGCATGTTTTACCAGAGATACATAAACAGGGTTTAGCTTTCAGACCTCTATGATTGTATGTGTTGCGGCCAGGTGTCCAGACAGAAAGAATGTGGACCCATATGAGAAACAGTGTGCAGGGCAAGGATTGCTTTTCACTAGTGTGTATTTACTAGTATGGTGATGAGATGTAAATCTCGGAGCTCTGGTTCAGCCGTGTGAGTGATTAAGAGTCTCTGGGCAAAGACACTGCAACAAAGGGAAGAATTATTAATGATTTGAGAGGGGAGAGAATTAGGAAACTAAGTAACACGGGTGTGGAGGTTGGCTTACTGGTGTCCTCCGGCGAGTGGATGTGAGAAGGGCATACAACTGCCAACCTGTTTTTCCAGATGTACCAGAAACCAGTAGGCAGGAGGACAGGCAGGTGAGTGTTCCACAGAGTGAGATCAGTGGCCATGAGCCCGTGTTGGTTGACATGGGCTCGTGGAACATAGGGTGTTCTTAATAAAAGCTGCATTCCTGTAGTTGAGTGATGTATGAAACACAGGAAATGCAGATCAAAATAGAGATCTCTGTCTCCTAAGATAATTAACAAAGCCAAAAACTTAAATAGGCAGACCAATAAAAGCTCAATAAACTAAACTCAAAATAACAACTAACAAAACCTCAAACAAAATGGCTGCCATACAGCCAACTAACACAAAACAATTAAATAAACTCCAAACATGCCCCAGGCAAGGAACCATGTGGTTTAGTCAGCACTTTGCCACACCTTTGGCCAACCAGGAAGGAGAATCCAAACCCCCAAGTAACTCAAACAAAGAAAGATGTATTAATATAACAAAACAGAAATTTGATCATATATGTGTGCACTCCATGTAAACAGTGTAAGGTGTGATGGAAAAAGTAAACTAATTAAATAAAGAATATATTGGACAATAAGTAAACAATATTTAAAGTAGCGACTGCAAAGTAAACTAAAGTGAAGAAAACGAGTGGTGAGATGTGGAGCTTACCATGTGTGGCTTGCCATCACAGAGTGTATTAAACACATCTAGTCTACCTTGATTCTGTTTGTTTTTTGTTTTTTTTAATGACTGACTGGTTGTTTAAGGAGCTTGGAAAGAAAAGACTAAACAGCCACTTCGTAAATTAATGGCAGAACAGAAGAGCCACCTCCATGGGACAAGACTCGGCTGACCATCTGCATCTAAAGTTCAAACGTCACTCTGTCGAGGATGCCAGTGTTCACATTTTGAACAGAGAGGACAGATGGTTTGAAAGAGGAGTGAAAGAAGCCATTTATGTCCACTGTGAGCGACCATCTTTGAACAGAGGCGGTGGTTTACGACACCAACTGTCTGCCATCTATAATCCAGTTTTGAGATCCCTTCCCTGACGTCTTAACGCCCACTCACATCCTGGGCCATCTGACCTCAGGAAATCACATGATAGGGTGGGGCCAGGTTTCACAATGAGCTCACCCGAAACCTTGGCTGATTGTGACCTACACCCACTTTCACACCTTGGCTCGTGTGATTAGTTAGAGGATCAGCAGGGGGTCCTTTTGTTCCTCTTGGGGGGAAACTCCCACAGAGCTTAAATCTGGGACTCTCCACCATTTGACCCTTAGAACTGAAGAAGCTTCTCGGGTGAGAGGTGAAAGTCTTCAAGCAACTTAAAGAAGTCCAGACGCTTTTCTTTCCAAGCTCCTTAAGCTACGATGACCCGGATGACTGAGAACATTCACAGACAGACAAACTGGTCAGAATTGCTTTGCATCACTTATTTGGAAATATTACTGTGGCGGGGCGTGGTCACTGGTGCCGCAGGGAAGGCAGATGCATCTGTGCTGCATCGCAATCATGCTTAGCCAGCTTAAAGTCTGTGTAGGGTTCTGTGTTTGGGGTTGTTATTGATGTGTGAAGCTGGCAGTGGCACAGCTGCAGCCGAGTGCGTACAGCAACTGTGACAGTGATGATAAAAGATGCACCAAAGCATGGATGTACACCCGAGTCTGCTGTGGCTTTCACTTGAAATTCATAAGAAACACAACAAAAAGTAACACTGTGTAAAATTCATGTGCATGCAGCCTGCATGTGTTTTACACAGATAAACCACACTTAGTTTCAGTTTCCTAGTATTTTCACTCGTCTGTCACATTCACATGACATGACACTGTGCAGCATTTACAGCAATTCACGTATTTGAGTCCCTTCATTATTGTCACTTTAAGTTTAGATTCTAGTTAAGTCTGAATCTAAAATCTAGTTCTAAATTGATCAGTAGTTATTAATCTTTATATTGATGTGCAACTATATTGTAATGATAAGCCTGATAAACTGCAGTGACAACAGATTGTTATGATTTTCACAGTACTGCAATGACTGAACTTTGACCTGGCTAGTTCTGCCTGCCTACCAGAAGCTGATGGCTGTGGACTTGTTACTATTCTCTCTGATCAGAAGTCAACAGCGTGCATTTCTGTGAAACGTTTCAGCAGTACAACTTCAGCAGATGTGAACAGAAACTGAATGTGGGCAGAAGGATAACTCAAAGTGATTTTTTTGAAGTACAATCAGGAACATGATTGCAAGGTAGGATGCTCCAGTGTTTATTTTGAATGCCTGTTGTTGAGGCATGGTTTGGTTAAACTAATCCTATTTATTCGTGAGATGCTCCAAAATCATATTGCAAATCAGCCATTGATTTGTTTTTAAATTATCTACTTTAACTTCTTTTGTAATGTTTTCTTTCAGTGAGTTTTACTGTTATCAGACACCATTAAAAGTTAGACACCCCCACCGCCACACACACACACACACACACACACACACACACACACACACACACACACACACACACACACCAAACAGATGCTGTGGATTCTGCATCTGCGCTGTAGCTCTGATGCTTCTTGAATATCCCGTTAATAATTTCCGCTGATTTATATTTGATTGTCAATATTACACATACTACCCACATAGCAAAATTGGTATGGCCCGGATTTGGCTCACACAATGTGCTTACACATGGCCCACATACCGCAAAAAATGATGGCCCTTTGGCCCAGATCTGGTTTGCCGAGAAGCTTGAGGAAGCTTCTCGGATGAGAGGGGAAAAGTCTTCAAGCAACTTAAAGAAGTCCAGACGCTTTCCTTTCCAAATTCCTTAGACTACGAGTAAACCCTCACCAGGTTTTGGATAAAGTGTAACCTCACAAACCTGTCAAACCTGCATTTGAAATGTTGGCTACCATAGCAGTATAGTACTGCAACATGGCTTTTGGGTCTTCTAACCAAAATAGGAAAATAGGATCATAAATAGTGCCATCATTACCAGACCTGGCCCACATCTGGTTGACATACACCTTGCCATGACACCAGTCAGTCAGAAGTGCCAGCTTGATGCCGGATCCGGGGAAGACCTGTTTTCTCTGAGCCTGGGCCACATAAACCAAACCTTAATCGGGCCAGATGTGGCATGCCATCACATAAACAGTGCCGTCTATGCCAGGTCTGGCCCATATCTGCATGACATACCACTTACAATGCCAGAAGTCAGCCAGCAGTGCCGGCTTGGCACCAGATCTGGGCCAAACCTGTCTGCTATGTGGGTAGTATATCTACTTCTTGTTATTGTGCCTGGCTTACATGCTTTTGCACTGTCTTTCTCCTTTACAGAACAAAAAAAAAAGAAGGAAAAAAATTTAACACTTGCTAGATCTAAAGATAGGTCAGCTGCAACTTGTGAAGGTCAGAGCAGAAAGGTGTGAAAAGGTTTTGAGTATTCTTAGACATAGTGTGTGTGTGGATGTCACGCTTTGTGTCACCAAAGTGTGAAATAAGCATGCATGCAGAAGCTGCAGTAAGCTGCAGCACCAGCAGAGGATGGTACTTTTTTCATACTGACTCAATATAAAGTCATGGAAAAACATTTAAAGAAAAATTAATTACTAAGGAGACTGGTATGTACTTCATACCTTCCTTGGTCACTAGTGACTTGTTGGCTTTAAATCTATATATCTCTTCTGCATGTGTGTCCATTTGATGCTTAGGAGAGTCAAGGCGTGACATCCGCAAATAGACCAACCTACATAGTTTGGTGTGATATCGGGTTGCACTTTGATGTTGAAAAAAAGTGCTTGTATGAATGGGTGTGCGACGACAGAGGTGGCAAAACAACAGATATTTTGTAATTAAGCAGAAGTGCAGATACTAGTGATGAAAAATAATCCAGTAAAAGTTTAAGTACTGATTCAATGTCTTTAAAAAAGTGCAGTCTCTGAAATGTACTCTTGTAAGAAAATAGGAAGTGGGTCTTTGGAGAATATTACTACCAGCTATTTTTGTGTGAAACTAACTGAACCTTGTGCTACATCAACGTAATAATAGAATAATACCAGTAGATGGGAATACAAACTTGATTCACTCAGCTCAAATTGTTTAGAGAAAGATTGAGCAGAAAACAAACAAACAAACAAAACAAAAAAGGAAAAAAAATAAAAATTCCGTTGCCTCTAAACAGGAAAATGAGTAGGGAAGATATTAAATTCAGATTCAGCAGGTGGGAGAAACCTAAAATCGGTTTTAGTGGCTCAGTGTGGGCAAAAGAATCACAATTTACAACTATCTTTATCATTTCTATCAAGCGCAGCAGTAGATTGTCGTAATCTACTTAATCTTAAACTGTGATCAGCTGACCTGCTGCTTTTTGTGGATTTACATAACTGAATTCAACAAGATGTCAGCAGATGTTTTATGAGTTGTCCCCGCTGATTTCCATCCTCTTCACTGACAGTACACTGTTTATGCTGTCTTTATATTATACACTATATAGTCAGTATAACGGTGGAATTCAATCAATGGATCTACAAGGGAATCTACACCAAGTCTGTATGG